>NC_056741.1:1378433957-1378603957 GCF_019279795.1 Protopterus annectens | reverse complement strand
TTAAAAGGAAGGTGCATACACTGTCTTGTACTACGTAGAAAAAAGGAGAACAGAACTAATGAAAAGTGCAGACTACAGTTTTTGTAACCAAATACAGAGGGCAAAAGGTTATTCTTGGATAAAGACATTACAAGCATTACTTGAATATTTGTATTTATGTAGTTGTTTCATAACCAAGACAACTGTTTCCTCCTCTCTCTATCTCCCTCTCTCTCTCTTTTCAGCCACATCCTGGGCTACAGGCAAGTAAAAATGCACTGTCAGTCAAATGATACAATGGCAGCAGGAAATAAAATGCATGTTCTCTCTGAATTCCTATATACAGAAGTACACAGAAACTAATTTTCTGTCAGAAGGATAAATTATTTTCTGTCAAGTCTGTTCTGGCACAATTTACGCCCTCTGTACATGCAGAAACAGCCACAATTATCTCAGAAAATACTGTTGTACAAATAAAAACATTTCAAATGCCACAAAATCATGGCACATTTCCAAACAGACTAAATAAGGCACCCCAATTTCAAACAGACTACAAGATCCTGTCATAGTACCAGTCTAAAGAAAACTATACTGAATATTAACCACTGTCATAGAACATCAAGTTTTCAGATAAGAGCTCAAGTTTTCAGATAAGAGCTCGGAGTTCAAAGCACATGATTCTGTTACAGTACCAATCTAAACAAAAGCCAGCTCTATAAGAATATGAACCACTTCTGTTATACATACTTCAGACTTATAATAAGCAAGATCCTACCCCCCACCACCTACCTACCCCCCACACAGTCTGACAGTGCAATACTTAAACAGAAATGAGTGTTAATTTTAAATTCTGCCAAGATAAAAACAGTAATGTAAGGTAAATGTTGATTATGTGAAATAATGTACTGCAAACTTCCGCACATTTCACAATTCTGCCTGTAAAAGAAGCCAGTAAGTTTGAAGATTACAATAACTTTAACTCGTTAAATTCTGTTAGGCAGTAACCACAGAGAACATTCTAAACATTTTTGATAAACAAAAGAGAAATATAACTGATGTATAACATGTAACTGCTACAGACAGCATCTACTGCTTCAAATAGCAATTATCCAAATAAATTAAGCTTCATCAGGTTAATGATGACACTCAGTTTAGCTGACTACTGGTAGCAGATACTTAACAGTCTTATGAAGAACCTAGGTTAAAAGAACATTTGCTCCTCTACACCAGTTTCCAAAATGTTTTAAACACTGAGTATTTGATAAGAAATGATTTTTTTTGGTAAAGAATATGCATTATTCTAGGTGGCTTACACATATTTTTGAAGTGTTCTGTATATTCAAAAGTTTACTATTTTTTTATTTGACTTTATTCCAATAAATTTTCTTATCAAAAAAGAAGCACTTAAGTATGAAAAATGTGCATTCAAATCACAATTAACTAACAGAAAACCCACAGTACGTTTCTTCTTTAAAATATTTCAGGATAGGAATGCCCAAAAGATAAGCAATGTTTTCAAGTAGTTGAATGAAAAAAAATATACCTACTTCAACAGGTTTACTATCATTATGTTTACTCTCAGGCAGTTGAGTTGGAATATGGTTGATGCACCTCCATGAAAGCTGGACTGCCAAATTCCGGTATACCCCACAAAAATACCAATCATCAAAACTACCAATCACACTGGACCTAGGAACTAGCATTACCATGGGTCCAAAAGGAGCAAGGTAGGACAGTCGGGAATGTCAGTGTTCAACATTCCACCTTTCAGGATATAGGGCATCGCACAGGAGGACTCGACCACCTGCAAGTCGACATAATGACACTAAACCACTTGAACAATCATATTCCACCTACTCTACAATGAACAGAACTGCTATAAACCAATCAGGGAGGGTATTTACCGCCATACAAATTCCTGGACAAAAGGGAAGCCTCCCCTCCTACCTGCTGCATCTGTGCCTATAATTATGAATAATTAGGTCACAAAAATTGATGAAATATTATTAACTGGTTGGGATTTCAGGGAAAGCAAACATATATTGTACTAACAGTAGGATTTTAGTTGCCTCCAATCAACCCTTTCCTCATTCATTTTTAACAGCTGCTTATACTTCTGAGGTCATGCTGAAGCAAGTGATTATCCTGATAGGCAATGCACATAAGGCATAAAACCAACAAGGAATAGGATGTTAGTTAGTTGAGGGATGCATACGCACCAGCCAGGAATTCTGATCAGTGCCAGCTTACCTGCCTGTATTTGAGACTGAGAACGAAACCCCAAGTCCTAGGAAAAACCCACACACTACAGGAAGGATATGCAAACTCCATACAGAAGGTACTAGAGAACAGTGTCCTGTGGAAGCAGCACCAGTCATCACTGAACTACTACTATCATGTAACTTTGTTAGGTGTTCTAAGCATATACTGGTATTTCTCAAGAACTTACAGCAAAAACTGCAGCTAAACATTTTGTAAATGTCCAAACACAAAATCAGATCACCTGGTAGGTTACAAAAGGAAAACAATGATAAGCAATTGTGAAACTCTGACAATTCCTGAGACTTTTTAACATAGTAACATGTGGGCAAACAGTATGCAGATTTAAATGCAAACTGAGAAAACATAAAATGTTCTTATTATACGAGGATTAAGTTTAAAATGGGAATACAATGTCCTTGTTTTTGGAGAATGATGAAGAACTGTAAGTAAAACTTTCTGTGCTCTTTTATAGACAGAATACTAAAATATTTGCTTTTCTGTCTAAGGCATCTTATGTCAGTTCTACAGCTAGCCTACTGACTTTGCAAGTCTGGCAACGGGTCTGAACTGCTGTGTAGACAAACTCAACTGCATAACCTATTGAAATTGCTTCTAGAAAAAAAATCTGAGTAAAAATATTTTGCTGTAGGTTTCTGGAACTCTCTTACAAACTTAAGTTGGGAATAATTAGGCAGCTTAAAGGCAGCTTAAAGGCTGAGAAGTCTCATTCTGAGGTTGCTAAAGCCTTTTTTGAAAAATCTTTCTAAGGCACTCTGCAAAGCTAACTCAGCTTTCTTATTCTTACTGGTGCCTTTAAATGAACGGTTTCTTTTTGGATGAAGGCGTTCTAGAATACTGAAAGACTGATGAGTGAAATGGGGAAACAAAATGTTATGTTTTATTTAGATGAGACTTGATCTATTGTGCATGTTATGATGATCCTCTGGGCTGTCAGCTGATTATGGAGGATCCTGATTCATCAAATATGGTTCACTTTAATCCATAGACTCAGAGATCAGGCAACTAAAAGTGAAGAGAAAATGTGAGTTGTTTTTTAAACAAGCATTTCTTTAGTCACTGAGTTGTGTGTGACCTTGGAGTTCATACATTTAGAGATCAGAGTTGTAGTACGTGGTGATGGTGGGGGTTGCACTTTTCCTTCCAAAATGTTTTGCATTGTACATTTTCTACTGTTTCATAATGACTTCTATTAACAATACTAAAAATCTTGTCTCAGTGAAACAAGACAGAGCATTATTGGCTTGGATGAAACATTTCCTTCACTGAGGCCATGGTTCCACACTACTCCAATTCTGTCAATATATCTCGACCTGACGTCCACAAAAACAAAAGTGAAAAAAGGGAGCATCCATCACTTCTACATTACTAACAACTGTTTATGGCCATGTGTCGCCAAGCATGACATAAAAAAATAAAACCAACTGCAGAGGCTCTTATAGCAACATCTACGGTGTCATATGAATGTTCTGTCAAGAGGTCTGAAAGAAAAAATGTTCTCACCTATCACTAGGATAAAGCAAGCTTTAAAAAACAGCATGCACCTGCTCTAGTATGGAACTCTGACAAACAATAAGTAAGGGAATTCAGTTTTTTTTGTTTTGTTTTTTATAAACAAGAAACACCTTTATTAAATTATCACATACGACATAGGCAATCTTACATGTATATAAATGAAAACAGACCATACACTATTCCAATTGCAAACATTATACATTACAAACCATGTTGACACAACTGTAGTTGCAAATATTATATATCACTTATAATCTATCCAGTCATCATCAGTCAAACATGACATTCTTCATCCAAATCCTGCTTTCTTTTAAACCTTGTTCCTACTCTGCATGCATTGTTCCCACAATTCCCACTTTTTCATATGTAAATTTGCCCCTACCTTTTTCTAAAGATCACAATTCCAGTTGTTTTACCTCTGTTACTATATTTGCTACTTCTAGTAAAGTTTGTTCAGACTCTGACTTCCATTTTCTAGCAATTTATTTTTTGGCAGCCACCATACTATGTCTATGCAATGCCAATTCATGGCTCAAAAAATCATTTCCTTAGTTACACCAATTTGCTCACCCAGTATCTGACAAAGCAGTCTACAGGGAATCTTTGAAGTCTGCCAACTCATTACACACTCAGAAAATATAGGTTCATAGGTAGGTACTAGGCTATCTGCCCGAGGGCACTTACAAGCCTAGCTAGAGTGTGCCGGCTTTCACTGCCCCATTGATTAATTAACTGAGGCTCTGTCAAGCAAAGCCAATGAAGTGATCCCAGGGGTGTATTTTCTGTTGCCCATCCACTCATCAAGGCTTCTCTTGAAGAGCGTTAGTGAGAGGCTCTGCCTAATGTAGTTAGGAATTTTGTTCCAAAGCATGGGGAGTCTCTGTGATGAATCTACCCCTCCAGCATGTTCTAGTCATTGTTGTGGCGAGGTTTAGCTCACTAGAGCGCGTGGCTCGCAGTGACTTGGATTTCTTTAGGTGGAGCATGTCCATCAATTCTGAGTTGGACATGGCTTTGTAAGTCAGGCAAGATCACCTCTGAGTAAGCGATATGTCACTGAGTACTGCCGGAGTTTTTTCAGTCAAGCTGTATAGGGCATATGTTTGAGGCCAGTAATCCTCTTGGTGAAGTGCTTTTGTGGTCTTTCCAGCTGTTGGAAGTGTCTTGTGAGGTATATCCCAAATGGGGCATTGTAGTCTATGATGGGTCTGATGAGTGACGAGTAGAGGGGCGCTACAACCTCTATTTCTAGATGCGAAATATGTTCCCAGTTACTTCTTTCTTCCCCATCACACCTCCAACAACTGCTGTCCACCTGAGGAAAAATGGGGTATAAAAATACCTATGCAAACAATTCCAAGCAAAGATTCTAAATCTTCTAGACTTTGTTGCATATTTGGGAGACGTATCTCCCTATTGTTTCTTTGTCAACTGCTTATCCAGTCTCTCTCTACCCAATCCTTTCTAACCTCCTCTGATTTTTGCTTATAGTTAGCATACAATATTTTATATGCTGTACTAATTATTCATTTTTTAATAACAGCTTCTGTTGTAGATTCTGCTAAAAACTCTACCAGTGCTGGTCTTTCATTTGGGACTCCCTTATTTTGTTCTCTTTGCCTATACTCTGATACCAATTTTTGATAGAGAAGGCAACCTCTAATATGCAGTCCAAATAAGTTCTTGCCATCTTCCCATTCTATTACCTTTCCCCTCCCAGTACCTTGGTTCCTTTGCCAGTTTTCTCCAATAACGTCCAGCCCCATCTTGCCTACTGTCTGTATCCCTGATTGCAGTCATCCCTATAACCATAATCTCCACTTAGAATACTTTCTCTACTTTATGAATATAATACTCTGTATGATTATTGTTATTCTTAAAGGTCTGCATCCAAAATCCCAGTCTCTCCTTGTTTCTTGAGTTCCACTCATTTCACCATCATCTCTTTCCACTTTGAATTATAGTTTTCTGCTTGTGTTATGTATATTAACCTTAACTGTGTTGCTCTGAAATACCCCTTCAAATCTGGCAATCCTAATCTGCCTTGTTCTACTGGAAGAATCAGCTTATACCACTTAACTCTTGCTGTCTTCCCCTTGCAGAAAAAAATCCTCCAGCTCTTTAATTACTATCCACAATTTCTCTTCTGGTTGATAAAAATATACCTGACATGTGTATAAGATTAAAGGGACTAAAAACGTTTTAACTGCTTGTATCTTGCTATCGATATCCATATAACAGAGTTTTCAATTTCTCAGTTTTCGGATTAACTTTTGTTTAGTCTCTTCCCACATATCCTTAGCTGCCACACCAGAATCATTAATAATCCATACTCCTAGATATTTAATTTTATCATGCCCCCATAAATATGGATATTGCTGAACCAATTCATGTGTGGGTACATAATTTACCACTATTCCCTTTGTTTAACTTCATTAATTTTGTATCCTGAAAAGATTTGAAACTATCTCAAACTGTTCCACAACACTGTAATGTCATCTGCAAATACAGCTAGCTTTTCTTGACTACCATACCAATTATATCCTTGAATTTCTGAGCCCCTCATTTTATTAGTCAATGGTTCTAAATATAATGCAAATAACAAAGGGAAGAGAGGACACCCCTGACTGGTTCCCTCTGCTCAAGCAGAAATTATCAGAGAGGACCTCACACACTTTAATTTCGCCTCCGATTCCTCACATATCCTCCTAATCCCAGCTTTTTCTGTCAAATGCTTTCTCAGCATCATGACCCACCAAAAACAATGGTATTTTCTTACATTCTGCTTCCCTCTGGATCATCAATGTTCTGTTACTTTTGTCAAATGTTTGCCTCCCCTCCAAAAAACAACATTGATCCATATCTATCAATTTTGGCATTACTTCTGTAGCTCTTTTAGGCATTATAGATAAACACTTTATAATCATGGTTTAGTATTGAAATGGGCCTGTATGAAGCTGGGTCTGATGGATCTTTACCCTCTTTAGGTACTGCAGCTACCACCACTTTCTTCCAGGATGCTGGTACTTCTCCTCCTCTCAAAATACTGTTAAACAAAAGCTTCCAGATCTTTATCACTTTTTTCCCTCCTACCTTCCAAACTTCCACAGGAATACCATCTATTCCTGGGGACTTTGTTGTAGAATGGTTATACACAACCATTTTTATCTCATCTTCTCCTATCCTGTTATTAACTGAGGCTCATCTACCTCTTACTAGGCATATTTAATTCCTCCATAAACATTTCTGTTTGTAGCTTTTCTTGATTTCCATACTTCTCTGATTTATACAGACTTTCAGAGAATTTCTTAACTATTTCCAATACTCTACAGGATCTCCTGTTATCTTCCTTGTTATAGGCTTCTTAAACTTGGTGACAACCTTTTCTACTTTCTGTTGCCTGAGTCATTATGCTAAAAGTTTCAGGTTAATAGGTAAGTACTAGGCTATCTGCCCGAAGGCATTTATAAGCCTAGCTAGAATTGTGTTGGCTTTCGCCGCCCCCGTAGATTAGTTCCCTGTGCCTCTGTTCAGCAGAGCCATTGAGGTGATCCCCAGGGTAAACTTTCTATTTCCCATCCACTCGTCAAGGTTTCTCTTGAGTGTTAGCAAGGAGCTCTGCCTAATGTAGATTGGAATCTTGTTCCAGAGCATGGGAAGTCTCTGGTACAGGAATCTATCCCTCCAGCATGTCTTATTTATTGTTGTGGTGAGGTTTAGATCCCTAGGTGTGGCTTGAGGGGATATGGTTTTCTTTAGGCGGAGCATGTCCATCAATTCTGGGTTGGACATGGCCTTGTATGTCAGGCATAGATCACCTCTGAGTAGGCGGTATACAACCGAGTACAGCTGGAGTTTCTTCAGTTGAGCTGCATAGGGCATCTGTTTGAGGCCAGTGGTCCACTTGGTGAGGTACTTCTGTGGTCTTTCCAGCTGTTGCAGATGTCTTGTAAGGTACGTCCCAAATGGGGTGTTGTACTCTATGATGGGTCTGATGAGTGATGCACAATGACCTCTTCTGATCTGGATGCAAACCCTTTTGTGATTAGGTGGGCCACAAAGAAGGATTTTCTAACCACTTTGGCAATGTGATTATCAAAGGAGAGATTACTATCTACTTGGGTACCCAGATCCCTTATTACATCTTCTGTATTTAGGGGGCTACCACCTATGTGGTAGTTTGTGGGTACTTTGTTTTTTCCAAAGGGGATAACTATGCACTTTTTGGCATTTAGATTGAGGCCGTGGCTTTGACACCAGGTATCTGTCTCAGTGAGACCCTTTTGGAGGATGTCTGTGTCAGCCGGAGAGTCAATTATAGCCCCAAGTTTGTAATAGTCTGTAAACCTGGTCTAGAATCATTACTGACAATGGCAGATAAAGCAGACTGTTTTGTTTATCTTCAAGATTTTGAAAATTCTGTAAGTGCTTCTGTGTATGATCAGTGCCTGCTTAGGTGGCAGGCACATCTCCATTTCTATATGTTTATAGGGATTGCATGTCTGATGTTCTCTCTCTTACTCAGAAGCCTTGGTGAGCATGTCTTTGAGAATCTCAGTGGAAGATCTGGAGTAGGGTGATAGCTGATATTTTCAAATGCTGTATGTTTTACATTGAGCATGTTGATAGGCTTAAGCGTCCCCAAAGTAAATACCATTGTGAGCAAAAAGCATTGTATTCTTAGCATGGGACAGTTGCTGCAGTGGCTGCGCCTATCATTAAAGATGGTTACAAAAAAAAAAAGAGCACTTGAAGTACATGCATACCTTCTGCCCGAGTACTCACTAGCATACTTAACTCCTTTGCTTAAGAATCCGTGCAATCTGTGCAAAACGGGTCTATATTACTTACTCGACCTGTCAGAATGTCGAGTACCCTTCCATCGACACCCAAATACACACGACACAGTTTAAAAACACTATGAAGTGGGGGACTTCGCCCCCCCCACACACACCCTAACTACATATACTAACTCCAAGATAGCACTACATTGGGGAAAAGGGCAGATTTCAAACAATGGCCAATCGATTTCTTTCCCTTGGAAAGAAATCGATGATGTGGCTGTTTGCCGAAGAGGACGTTCGACACGTACGTGTTGATGGAAGGGTACACGACAGTCTGGCAGTTCGAATCAGTAATACAGACCTATGCAAAACTATGATAACTATAAGAATCAACCCAAAGAGGTCAGAAAATCTTGAGAAGGGATATCAGATATGCAAAGAACTGGAGGACATAGGTATGGCTCCCAAGTATTCAATAAAATTTAGAGGATTTAGAATTTTTCCTGTACGTGTGTGTATAGGTACTTTATACCCCAAGCAGACTCTAAAGAATTTTTCCTCAGGTAGATGGCAAATACTGGAGGTGTGATTGGGAAGAAAGATGCAACTGGGAACATATGTTTTGGGAGTTTCATTTAAAAATTCCCTACAGAGTACTGTGTCCTGAATACTTGGCAAGCAAACTAAGGAAACTTTTTTTTTCTTTTTGTGCTAGGGTGGAGGATGTGAATTGCCTAGAGACAGTAAGGTCTTAAGTTTAATTCTGGTGGCTGCCAAAAAAGCAAAATCTAGAAAATGGAAATTAAAATCTAAATCAACTATACTTGAAGTAGACAATGTTGTTAACAGAGATAAAAGAACGGGAAGTGGGATCTTTAGAAAAGGATAGAAATTTTTTAAGGAGGAAGAATAAGAATTAAGAGAAGGCAGGAACTGTATAATGTATGTAATACTGCATACTGTTATACATCTCCTATAACCTATGTGATGTATAATGTTTATAAATGTGAACTTGTTAATATGGTTTGATTATTTTTATATAAATGCAAGTTTGCCTGTGGTGCAGCGGGTAGCATTGTTACCTCACAGCGAGAGGTTCTCCAGTTAGATTCTCGGCTGGGGTGCCTTCTGTGCGAAATATGCATGTCCTTCCTGTGGTCATGTGGGTTTCCTCTGGGTGCTCTGGTTTCCTCCCACATTCCAAAGACATGCAGTAGGTGGACTGGGCACTCTAAATTATCTGCAGGTGCAAGTGTGCATGCGAATGAGTGGTACAGATTAACTACCACAGCAGGGCTAACCACCCGACGGTGTAAACCTTGGCGCAAGATGATTGTCACCTTTGAAGTGACATTTCGATCCTATGTGCAAAATGGGAAAAAGGGGTTGAGGATGGAGAGATGTTAATGATCAAATAACGGTTGCTTAAAAGCAATCTTTCTAAACTCATGCATATTATTGAGGTAATCCTTTATTTTCTGTTTAGCATTCTACAGTTGCTCCTCTTCTTGTTCTGTGGGATTCTCCCTATTTTGCAATACTTTAATATTTGTCAGTCCCTCTAAATAATTCTCGTTACTTCTTAACTACATCATCCTTTCTTTTATTTCCACCTTATTTTAAACTCCACTTTCATTTTATCCCACCCCCTAGCTATATTTTCAGAAGAAATGTATGTCTTCTCTAATAGCTCCTAAATAATTTCCACTACCCATTCTTTAAATTCCTCTTTTTTCAAAAGATAGGTGGGAAAGCACCAGTGATTCACTTTTATTTCATTACCTTGCATTTTTATTTTGTTATTGACCTATGATCTGGAACAGTTACTGGATGTGTTATCCAAAGTTTCAGTTATATGCATATGTTCCTATGAAATTAAATTCTGTCTAGCCTAGCCCAGTTTTTGCATCTTGGGGAATAATATATAAATTCATTCTGAATTCCAAGCACTGAATTCACATCTTCCATGTCAAATATTTTCATAAATGTCTTCAAAAATCTACCTTCCTTTGTTATACCTTCCCTTCTGGGGCCCCCCAGACACATCTTCATCTTGCTATAGATCAAATTCCACTCCCACCTACAAGGAATATTATTTGCTGAAAATGATTATTTCTCCCAGAATTTTTGTTAAGTTCTGTTATGTCAGTTTTCAACAGAATATAAATACATGCCAGTGTAATCCTCCTCCCTTGCCAGTATTCCCTTAGTACTGCAAATCTACAACGATTATTTTTTTATCCTCTTCTACCACTATTGGAGCTGCACTTATAATTAATATACGTACTCCTCTTTTCTGTTGCCCCAGGTATTCCACTGAATATCCATCCTGAAAACCTTTCTTTATCAAATTCATATGTTCAGTTCTTTCCAAGTGCGTCTCCTGTAACATAGCTATTTGCGCTCTATATTTTTAATATAGTTCACTACTTTTTCTTTTTTGTATTTATCTGTGAAACCATTGATGTTTAAAGACATTACAGAAAAAAATCATATTCTTAAAAAGTTATTATTCCCACCTTTTACGTAGAATAGCTTTTTTGTTTAATATCTAGTTCCAGCTTTTGTATTACATGCATACTATTTGGCAGGTTAATCTTTTATACAGTTGTTTCTTGTCTCCATTGGAGCCTATATCACTCCTTACAAAATATTTTGTTTTATTGAAAGCCCTCAAAAAAAATAACACCCACCCAGTACCCCCTAAAACCTATTAGCTTAATAACAACACACATGACTATGTATATCTTCAAATATTGAAGTTCTACCCTCCTATATCTGACAGCCACACACACACACACACACACACACACACACACACACACACACACACACACACACACAGATAGACTTTAGATAACCTAAAAGAAAGGTTATCCATGCTAAGATGCATGGTACAGCCTGTGCTTCAACTAAGTGTTATCTGACTTTGTCTTATCTTTATAGATCTCTCCGCTGGGAAAACACTTGAATACTTTCAGAAAAAAATTCTCCAAGCCATTTCTCTATCATATTACCTCGTAACGACATGAAAACCAGACACAAAACTGCCAAGCACACATTTTTTACTAAAAAAAGCCTTATAATAGTCACTATTCTCTTTCATGTACTTGTTTTCTCTTAAAACTTGTTACTGGATCAATCTAAGGGTCTTAACCCAGTCATTCCCCTATGCAAGAATGAGGAAAAGGCACACTGATTTTTCTTTTGTCATGCTCTTTTATCCTGATTTTTCTTCTTCTTTTTTTTTTTTTTTTTTACATTGCAGTGCCTACAGTTCTTAAAACTGAAGAAAAAAGAGAGAAGTGAGAAAGACAAAAAAAAAAAATGAAAAAAAAATCAGGAGCGTCTATTTACATTAGTGTCTCCACTACACTTAAAAATAAATGATAAAACTTTACTTTATACCATGCAATGAAAATTGTGCACTATTAAAATAGTACCATCAAGAAAAAAAATAGTTTTACTTACAGTTAACGTTCTCCCTCTTCTTTCCCTCCCCTAAGTATTTTTCCAATCAATAATGATGGCCATATGCTTTACAGTCCCCTACAAGTTTAACAAAGTCTAAAAAGTCCTATATTTCAAGATTTTCTGGTTCTATCATATTTCACGAATATAATTATTGCTTTGTAATGCCACATTTGTCAATTTCCAAGTTACTGGTTTCATTCCTGTTGATATCCATCTCCCAAATCCTGTTTCTGCTTAATTTCCAATACACTCTTGATTCTTCTGGTTAACTCTTGTGCTTATTTCCTTCTCTCAAACATTTTCCATTAAAAGATTGGAAAAGGTTTCACTGGCACAGTCTCTCTGTGGTCTTTATTACCAGAAAAACAAGAAGCAGTATCTCCTTCTGTTTCACAACTCACTTTTGTACTTCTTCCTTAGCATGTACTTTATAAAAACATGATATTGTCTCTCCAGGGAAAATATTTTGAAGATAGCTGGGTAGAGCAGTTTAAATCTCACTCCTGCTTCTCAACATTCCCTGAATAATGGAATAAATTTACTCCTCTTCTGTCTGGTGTACGAGTAGTCATTCTCTACAAACACTCTGCTGTCTCCCTACTTTTAGTACTTCGTTTTTCTGCCACAGTTTTGTCAGATTCAACTCTTCTGCTGGCAAGACTACATCTAAAGATCTAGGTTGCTTTCCCATAGCCAGGTTTGGAGCATACACACGATGTGCCCTTTCATTTATTTATTATTTATTTATTTAACATGTAATATCATTTAACAATTCCTGTTGTAGAATACCAGTCCAGTTGCTTATTTATGCTTTCATAAAATTAATACAGTCTCTTCCTTCCAGCTTCTGTGGTACATAAAAATTCTCTGATTTTCTATACATTCTCTGTCCTCTAATTCTATCATGCTTTGAAACATCTCTTCTTGTGCAATCTCATATTCACCCAGCCTTTTCTTCTTTTCAAACTCTTAAGTTTTGCAGTTTTATCACCTCATCTGAATATCTGTTTAAAGATTCTTCCATTTTTCCCAGCCTTTTACTGTTTGAGTTGATATGCTCCATTAGCGTTTTGTTTATTTTAATCAGGTCTGTGTGTAGTTGCCATATATTTTTCTGAAGGTCACTGGAAGTCATGTCTGGAGCTTGCACTGCATTTTGCTTAACAGCTGCAGTACTATAAGTCACTATTTCTTTGTCACCTTTTTAGCCGATTTTCCTTCAGGTCCTCTGTATTTCTTTTTTCCTGGCATCCAGGCAGTGCACTTACTGCCAGTTACCGGGATTTACCCAGAAAATTAGGTCAACGGGCTTTCTCTGCTAAATTTCTGTTTTCACAATGGGAGAGCTAGAATTAATCTGTTACTCAATGTGCAGTCATCTTCAAAGTCCTAGGAAATTCAGTGTTTTAGCTACTCAGCTTTACATCAGTGTACCAATTCAGTTCAACAGCCTAGATTAAGTGAGAAGCAAATCAGAGAAAGGTATTTTTTTTTCTTTTGTCCACATGAAGGTAAATCATTAACAGCTGCTTCAGGTTTATAGTTTTATACAAATCTGGGCAATCTGTGGAAAATGTATACAGCCTCTCTCTTCTCTTAATAACAATAGATTATGAATCTATGCTTTTCTACACAGCAGTGGTGATAAATTTTTAAAGACTGTATCACAGGAGGAACCACTTATGTTAAAGGTTGGACAGTCCTTACTGTACACCATGCATCTATTGTGTGAGGCTTCTTTAATAAGTAATGATGTCTTTATAAGTATAACTACTTCTGCTAAGGTGTCAATTCAATGGAAGAAGCAAAACAAAGAAAATGTTGGTCATCTCATTAGTATCAGAGTTCAGAGGAAAAGTTTTCATTAGAAGAAAATGAGGAAGGGAATATTTTCTTTTCTTTAATGCTCAAGGTAAACACACTATCAAACATAAATAAACGTCATACTTTCATTGGGTATATCCTTCATTGATTGACCACAATCATCATTCTGGCGACTGCATCGGCTTTTAATCCTCTCAAGTTCCATACTGTCCAAAGTTACCAATGAAGAAATATGGCTTCAAATGGCTACTACATAAATCAGTGGACATGCTACAGATGTAGGAAATGTATTTAGGATCTACGACATGCAGCAGTAAAGCACAATGGCTTCTTTATCTAGTGAAGCCATGCGCAAATGACATTTTCTTAACCTTCCAGAGGAAACTGTTGAAGTCGCAACCTCTGATCTTCAAGCTCACCTTTCACTAATACTTCAGTTAGCGCAGGTAACCTGATTTTCTTTTTTCTTGTAGTTTTGAATGTTTTTATCATCTTTTTGTACAAGCTGTACTCTACTTTATACCAGAAAGCCTTCAAGATTAATTCAATAAAAAAGGAGGAGTATGAAATGTGTTTTTGTTATGCTTCTCTTTTCCTCTTCTTGAACAGAGCTTTCATAACGAAATCCCATACATTTCCAACTATGGCCTCTCTGTTTTACACATTTTAAATGTTTTCCCTTGAAAGATCAGACTTAAGTTTTAAATTATTTCATTTTAATTGCCAGCAGATTGTCTACAATGTTTTACATGTGCTGTCAATAAACAGAAAAACACACACTGAATGAAGAAATCCTTTGGGGTTGTCTAGCTGCTATATTCACACTTGTTTACTAATGTTGCTGAGATGACATCAGTACTACAAAAATTAATAATAATACAAATAAATTATACAAAATATCAATCTATTCTCACAGAAAAAAAACAGACAAAAATAATATTCTTTTTAATTCATCCTTGAAAGACCAACATATTCTGACTGATGAGGTAATTACAGTGGAAAATGTAGTCAAATACTGGTTTCAAACCAACAAAAAATGTTCAGCTGAAGACAACATGAAATAACCCTATATGGACGTGTCACAATTAATGCCAAAGACCTAATACATATACTGTCGATTGTTAGGAGTCACTTAACTGCTACATAAAAGCTACTGACTAAATCACAATGTTAAATCAAAAGTGTGGGCATTAAACTACTACAGAATTCCTAACTGAAATTACATCTCCTCTCAGAAATCCCCAAAAGCAAACTACTGCCCACTATATTCCACTGAATGGGTACACTGAAGATGAGTGCAGTCTTTTTAGAGCTGTAAACTCTAGTTCATATTCCTTCCCTAATGTTCTCCTGGGCATTTTATCAGCTAGTATGATTTTTGTATGTTATTTCAGCAAGCAGGTAGGCATGAGGTATTCTGCTATTTGCAAAAAAGCCACACACACTTAAGGAGTGGTTATTACCTTAACATATTTTCCAAGCAGCTGCTTGCAAATGCCACCCATTCAGTGCAATATAGTGGACACTCTTTTGCTTTTGGGGATTTTTATTTATTTTATATTTGTTTACTGTGAAAAGTCCGACTGGACACAGGTCCTTTTTCAGCAGAGGCCCGAGGAGAAAAGCTCCAGAGGTAACACTAACAGTACAAAATACAGAATGCAAAAGTATAAAAAGTATAAAAAATTAAATACAAAATGTCGTATACACCTAAATCTCGATTACAAGATGGTAAGCAAATAAGACTACAGTTACAAGGTTGCTCTGAGACAGACAGATTAGCACATAGGTATACGCCAAGTAAGGTACATACATGTACAAGTCTTTTAATGCATTTGGTTCCTTAGATTTATAGGGAAAGGGAGGAGTGGAAGAGTTGAGTTACCAAGAGGTCAGAATTTGAAGTATGAAGAGATTAGAATAGTGCTAGCCTGGACAGTTGCAGAGCCATGCGTTAGATTTTTAAAGTCATGTATAGAAGTATTGAACGAGATGGCAGAGGGCAGTTGATTCCAATGATTAGCTACTGCATGAGAGTAAAGGGAGGTACCAGCAGCATTGTTTTCATGCACTTTTTTATTGTACATGAGATATGAACTTCAAATGTCATGTTGTGATCAATCTCTATACATAGAAGTTTGGTATGTGTGACAGGAGCTATAATAGTGTTGTTAAGGGAATGGATGTTGAAAGTGGCTATTGTAGATGCATGTTGCATGATGAGTAGGTTGGAAAATAAGTAGTTTTGTTTTATTAGTGGTTAGTATGAGTTGAGAGTTGGTGAGCCACCTCCCTACACAGAGAAATGAGCCTTGACTATGTTGTTATTCTCGGAGGGAAGATGATGCACAGATTAGTGAGGAATCATCTGCGTATTGGATTACTGTTGAGTGGAGTGTTGAGGTGTGGAGGTTGTTCGTGAATATAGAGAATAGTAAAGGACCAAGAACAGAGCCTTGTGGGACCCCAAGGGTTAGCGAGAGAAGAGAAGACATTTCCTGATGCCATTTAACTGCTTGCTGTTGCCCGGTTAGATAACTGAAATCATTCAATTGTGGATTGACTAAGATTTAGTTCAGACAGAGCAGTAATGAGTTTGTTGTGGTTCACCATATCGAAAGCTTTTGAAAGATCTAGAAAGATGGCAGTAAAGAATTTACCATTATTCCGGTGCTCATTAACTGTGTGAGTAAAGGACATGATGGCAGTGGTGGTGCTATGAAAAGGCATAAATCCATGTTGCGTGTTTGAGAGTAGATTATGATTATGAAGATAGTCCATGGTTTAAGTGTTTATGCATCTTTCAAGTATTTTGGAGGACTGTACAGCAATAGGACGCTAGTTTGTTAGCTCCTAGAGTTTCTGCCTTTATGACGGGGTATTATTTGTGAAATTTTCCAGATGCTGGAACTGTTTTTTTGGAGATGGAACGATTAATGAGGATTGCCACTGGGTATGCTATAACTTCAGCTGCGATTTTTAGAAATTCTGCTGGGAGTTGGTTGGCAGCTAAACAGGTGGGTTTTAATTTACTCAGCAGCCTTTCACCATGCTAATGGAGACAGGCTGCAGGGTAAAGCCATTATAATAGATCAGAATATCTGGGTCAGCAATGGAGGGGTATGGAAATTTGTGAGTTTTAATATGGATTTTGTAAAGTATTGGTTGAATTGGGTAGCTATAGATGCACTGTTTTCAATGATGCTGGGGGAGGGGGTTCCAGTTTTCCTGGTTGAAGAATGTTAATTATTGCAGACCAAATTTTTCTAGGATTATTCTGATATTTTGTTTGGATATTATGGTAGTAGTTGGTCTCGTCTGTCTTTATCTTTTTATTTGTTTTACTTCTTAATTCCAATAATTAATTCTTCTTCTTTTATTAATTCCAATAATAATTTCTGTAACCAATAGACACTTTGAATTGAATTCCTCTTGGTTCATCAAATATAACTTATGTACCTTACCTTTGTACCATACTGCATATTGACTGTATATACCTTTGTCTCAACCTTTTTGTTATGTATAGCCTTTTTAGCATAATCTTGATTGTATATGTCACTGTCTCTGTATGTATGTTAAAACTGCATTTTTTATCACCTGGAGCTTTTCTCCCCGGGTCTCTACTGAAAATGGACATATATCCAGCTAGACTAGGTCAACAAATGTAAAATAAATAAAATTCAAAGTATTCTTGTTTTGCATTAAGGGAACCTGTTTTATGCCAAGTGGACCAAGCTTTGTGTTTAGCATGAAGCAAGGATCTAGTGTCTTTACTCACCCATGGTGCATAGTTTGATTTGATTCTGATAGTTCTAGTAACAGCACAAGAGTTTAGCATGTTTAAGAAGGTGGTACTGAAGTAGTTAATGGCGTCTTCAAGATTCAGACATTTGAGAGGTTTCCAGTTACAACTTTTTAATGCTGAGATGAAGTTAGTGAAATTAAAATTTTTTTTATTTCGTATTTGATGAAAAGTGGGAGGTTTTATGGGGGATGTACAGTATCTTAATAGGAATTTAGGTAGGTGGTCACTCAGCCTGTGAGGGAGGCAACCTGGGTGACTAATTTTGGGCTGGCTATATGTCAGTATCCAATCTAGGGTTGACAGTCTGTTGGTTGATTTATCTGTTCGTGTAGGTGATTCAATTAGTTGGGCAAATCCATGTAGGCTGATGTGACTAAAGGGATTTATTGAGCTGCAGCTTTTCCAGTCTATACTGAAGTCACAGAGGATTACGGCTTCTTGGGAGAGTGAATTACTTGCCCAATGAAGTAGATTTTCTAGATTTGGGATGTTATTACCGGGTGGGAAGTAGCAACCAATGACTTTGATGTTTTTTTGGGGGGTTTTGTGGTTAATAGAGATGGTAGTAGATAAGATTTCAGAGGAATCAAAGACTGGAGTTTCAGTCTGTGATGTTGTAAGGATTAAGTGATTTTTTAAATATCATAGCTATCTCTCCTCTCTTTTTAGTAATGCAGTAATTTTGTAGAATACTGTAGCCTGGAGGAACTATTTAATTATTTCAGACATTAGATTTTAACCAGGTTTACTATATCTGGTGAGTAGTGGGAAATGTTAGCATGAAGGTCTTGGATTTTATTTGCTAAGTTTCTTGCACTGATGTTTAGAACTAGGTCTGTTGTCTTTCTAGAGAGGTAGGGTTGTGTTTTGAGTTGGGGTGTGTGTACCTGGTTTTGAAGGACCAGGGTTTGGGTGAATATCTCTTCTTAGAGCCAGCCTAGATGCTGTGTGTTTATTAATTTGGTAAAGTATTTGTCATATAGCAGAGATATAGCTGTATGGTTATAAGATGGAGGAATGTGTAATATTGTTAGGTGGTGAGTGGGAATAATGAGGACGACTGGGTGGATGTGGAGTTTTAGGTGATGACGCTTATAGGAGGGTATGGTAGAGGTGGCATGGTGAGGCAGAGAGGTGGGTGGGGTGTTGTGATAGGAAGAGATGTGTGTGAATAGAGTGAGAATAGTCATGGTAATTATATAAAGTGATAGCATTATGTAATATTAAGATAAAACAGGTGTTTGGAGAAATAGTGGTATTAAGTGTGCAAGGGACTGTGGATTGCATGGTAGTAATGAATTAGTTGTGATAACGTGTACGTTGAGTGCAAGTTGTGTGGTAGGTAGGAGGGGTTGAGTTGCAGTGGTTAATGGAATATCTGCAGTGATTGGTCAGTGGGTGGACTGGGTGTGGCTATGTGAGTATAAGCTACAGGAAAGGGTGGGGTGTGTGGGAATGGGGGTATGGTAGGGGAGAAGAGTGAGCTTGAGTATTGCGAGATGAAATGGAGCGGGTTACACTGACCTCAAGAGTTGTAACTGCCAGAAACAAATCAGAAATTGGATGACTTTTACCTAACAAAAATGGAGCAGTTGTTTTTAGTTTACGGTACAATGACTTTGCTGAAGGTTTATAACATCAGAACAAATTGGTGCACGTAAATTAAATGTTTGCTACAATCCCTGTCCAAGTTTAGAAATAAGGGCAACTTTGCTATACCAAATACTTATTACCATGCTTACTGATGTTAAATGCAGGAAGGCGTTACAAGAATAGAGATGCATGTTATGGGGGAGGGAACACACTGCGAGGTAGGGTCCACGCTTGGTGTGCTTGCTGTTACAAACTAAATGTCTTGCAGGTTTTTGGGAAGTACTTGTTATTATCATAAAACTTAAAGCAAGTACATACAACTTTAGACAGAGTTCAACTTAGAGGGCCATCTGCTGGCTATGGAAGTACGATCTTCAGTTGAATAAACTGGCCATATTGAATGTGTGACTGTTGCAGAATGAAAGCTGCGACTCTGTTGCAGAGTGATGTATCTAAATAAGACAGAGATAAATATGTTAAGACTCAGGATAAAAAGGCTAGCAGAGGCAGTATGACAGTGGTCTATAAGAGTAGAATGGCTAGTTTGTACAGTGGACGCTGGGCTTGATCAGCAACAGAGTCACTAGTTGAAAAAAAGAACATGGGTAGTAGATGTAGGGAGGGTTAAGTAAGATAAGGTAACAATTACTGCAAGCTAGCTTTTTTTGGCTATACAGAGAGAAAATATAGCAAGATACAGTTCATAGCAAGATGTCATTAGGAGGGGGAGAGAGCTGTGCGGCTTGCAAGATTATACAAAAGCAGGAGTTCAGAAAGCTTACTGCATGCCAAATCTAAGGAGGAGATAGTGAGGGGAAAGGTAGTACAGCTTTGGAAAGGAGGCAAGAAACGAACAGTCTATCTACGTACTAGTGTTGAGCCAAGGTTAACATTCTCTACTTCAGTTCTTTAAGTTTTCAAGCCAATGTTGACACTCTTGTATGCAGACATCTGTAGTATAGCAATTACTTACTCCATAATGCAGTCCCTCACTACATATACAACAGCAGCAGACTTTGCAGATGGCTATGATTCACATATCGTTCTAGCTGCAGTGTAATGTATTTCAGTTAGGTAACGTAGCATAAAATTACAGAAATCAGATTCTCTACAAAATACATGGAGTAGCCACAAAAATATACTTTACTAAAAAGAGACATGAACCAAGATGCTTACCTAATGAGTACACCTCATGGGAGCTACCTGGGGAAAGGTCACTTTAGGAATGAGTTATTTAAAAATGATGCTCCAGCGTTTACCCAATATTAGTTAAGTTCCTAAGTTAGTTAAGGATTTCTAAAAGGAAATCTAATTTCAGAGTGGAATTCTACAATAGTATAATGTATTAATGTGAGAATGAGGCTGCATTATTTAAACAATAGCATTGGCAGTACTTCATTTTTCAAAGCCAACTGGATGAGTGAATGGCTTTTGTCAAGTTAACAGGTTCTAAATGGTACCTGGTTCCATGGCACTGAAGCGACTACTGCCCAAACAGGATTTTTTTTACTGGTCTCATCACAGAAGATGACAGGTAGGGAGAAGAGAGAAGTGAATGGGCACAGCCTGCTCACCTCTCTCTCGATCTCTGTCAGGGAAGGAGGGGAGTGTGCATGTTCAATGGGGCATATGCACAAGTATCATCCCCAGTGGAAATCTGGAGAACTGCATGAACCGTCTTATGGCAGGGTTGCTTGCTGGGAATGTTCTCAGTGAAGTGGGAGGTCTGCTCAGTGTGGTCGACACACTGCACAGTTCCCTGAGGGTAACCATACCTATGCATGCATATGGCTGTAATGGAATAAACCCAAAACAATCTTGAACCGCTCTTGATGGCTAACTGAAACATGTCTCTTCTCATCTTACCCTCTTGCTGGTGATAGTGAATGAATGTGCTAACTGGCAGACACAATAGATGATCAGACTTCTGGGGCAGAAAGAACAAAAAAAGAAGTCAAACTCCTTAACGGTGAGGTGCACTAGCAACACAGTGTTTCTGTATGCAATCAAAGAGCTGCATACATTAATCTAACTGGTGTTGTGATCTGAGACCACAGGATCTTCAATTTCCAATCCAGGACACTGAGGAGCAACCTTGCACAAGGAACTGGAAGGAGGATGGTGTCTACCTAGCACCCCCACCGAAGATGACGGATTTTCTTTGACTTGTTAAATCTATGTATTTTTTTTTCTAAATCACAGGTGTGACTGAAGAGATTTCAAACAATGCTGAGGGGAGGAGAGAGGGTATAAAACATCAAGTGTCCAAACAGCTGTCTGCAAAGGTTAGGCTTGTATATAAGGATGTTGTGACTTTTCTTGATTTATTATGATACCTAATGATTTTCACAGATTTAAAAAATGTGATCATTAACTAGGACTGATGAGTCTAAATCCACAAGCAGTCAGTCATGCAGAAAGAGAAATATTCAATGCCTAGTTTCTGAATACTGCAACCTTGGCTATGCATTTTGTGAGGATCTTGGTGCTGATAGAAGAAAATTTAATGAGCATTTGGAAAAGAAAGAAAAAAAAAACAGATTTTGGGAGCAAATGATAAAAGACGATGAGGTAATAAAATGGGATAAAGATAGACAGACTTTTGGGTTACTGAACTCAAATCAACTTGTATATACAGGTCTTATGTTACAGCTGAAGGAAGAAAGACGGAGGCTGGTTAGTAAATTTCTTAAATCACAAATAGATTTTATTACTGGGGCCACAGCAGAAATGGCAGACTAGAAAAAAGTAATACATACAGCATATAAGGCAACATTAGATTTGGGAAGACAGTACAGCTGGAAATTAAAAAATGGCATGGAATGAATGTTTAAATAGAGGTATTACAGAAGATCAGTGTAGGAAAAAAGAAGTTATATTCTTACCGTAACATTCCATCTGTGTTGTTGACCTTCATTCATTCATGAAGGATGAGTCTCTGTTCCGTCCTC
This sequence comes from Protopterus annectens, assembly GCF_019279795.1. Classification (NCBI taxonomy): domain Eukaryota; kingdom Metazoa; phylum Chordata; order Ceratodontiformes; family Protopteridae; genus Protopterus; species Protopterus annectens. Next base: position 1,378,581,752 of record NC_056741.1, on the reverse strand, counting down.
GGAATCGACTTGGCCATTATAACAAACTCGCCCCCAGCCAAAAAAACTCTAGATCTAAGATTACCCATAGTGCCCCTCTCCTCATATCAAGTCTGCCCATAAGAAAGGAAAGAGAAGGCTTTGTCTGAGCAAATGCCCTATCATGAAGCTAGGACCAAATCCACACCTCCAGGAGTCTTTCAAAGGGGGTAGGAGGGTGGGATGTCATGAATGAATGAAGATCAACAGCACAGATGGAACATTATGATAAGAACATAACTTCTTTATATGATATTGTTAATCTTCAATTCATTCATGACGGATGCGACAGTCCCTAGCTACTTTATTTCCTTACAGGCCCTATGGAAGGATATTTCTGAACACCACTGAGCCAAAGGATGCTCTCCCCATGGAGACCAAGTCCAACTTGTAATGAGTGATGAAAGGTATGAGGAGTATCCCATGGCTGTTGCACAAATGTCATCCAGGAAGCTCTGGAATGAAAAGCGACTGAAGTAGCAACTGATCTGATCGAATGCGCTTTGATTTTAGTTGTTAGACGCATTTGGTTTTGTTGGTAGGCAAAAGAAATACAGTCTCTCAGCCATTTTGCCAAAGTTACTTTAATAACAGGTTTTCCTAATTTGGGTCCTGAAAAGGACAAGAATAGTAGAAGATGAAGCTCCTGAATGGAATAGATTTGATAAATACTCCAAAACCGAAGTGAAGCTGAAAGGGGTTTAGTCCTTTTTCTCAAGGCCAAAACATGAATTTGTTCCATTTGTTAAGATAAATTTTCCTTGTGGATGGCTTAGGGGAAGGCAGAAGAATCTTTCGTACAGGGGAAGACAGATTATTTTCCTGGCAATTACTGGAAGTGGAGGAACCAAGCTGTCAGCTTTTGGCTCAATAGGTTTGGATGGATCAACCCTTGTGGATGTGACAGTAATCCCAGAGTTTGATCCAGAGTCCATGTTTGGTGAACCAAGTGAGACCAAAGGAAAGGGAACCAGACTTGTCGAGGCCAACAGGGTCCAATGAGGATTACTTTGCTTCTCAAACAAAGAGCTTTCTTTAGAAATTGTGGGATCAGGGGAAAGGGTAGAAAGGTATAAAGTAGTCCCTTGGGCCAATCGTGTACTACAGCGTCCCTCAGGGACTCCCCCTAGGGTGAAGTAGCTGCTGCATTTATGGCTGGTGGAAGACATGAATAGATCACAGCAAGGCTGACCCCAGTGACTGGAAATCTCTGCCACTATGACAGGAATGAGAGATCACTCATGAGGAAGGAGAATGCATCTGCTCAGTTTGCCCACAATCACAATGGAATCCCTGGGAATGTGCATTGCTATCAGAAAGTGGTTGGAAGATATCACCTATTGCCAAACACTCATGGCTTCTCGACACAACGGGTAGGATTTGGGTCCCCCCCTTTGTTGATATACTAGACAACTGACACGTTGTCTGACTGGAAAGCAATTGTCCCTGACGGGAGGACAAATTGGAATGCTTGCAACACCAGAAGCACTGCCTCAATTCTAGGATATTGATATGCAAGTTGGCCTCCATGGGGCACCAAGTGCCTTGGACTGCCTTTCCCTGAAAATGTCCCCCCACCCCATCAGGAATGCATCCATGGTCACTATGGCCCTGGGCTGAGACAGTGAGAAGTGGCGACTCCATAATTCCTTTTCTGGCTTTATCCAGCAATTCAAGTCTTGTCTGCAGCAGTTTGTTATGCAGTACGGAAAAGACATAGGGTGTGTTAAAAGGGACCACTGTGATGCCAGGAGCCACTGTAGAAGTCTCATGTGTAGTCTTGCTAGAGGAACTACAGTAATCGTTGCTGCCATTGATCCTAGTAGTTGAAGACTGCATGAGCTGGAACTTTGTCCTGAGAGAGTATCACTTGGAGCTGAGATCTGATCTTTGTCTTTGGAGCCTGTGACGCGAAAGGGCAACCAGGCAAGACAGTTTGTCAAATGTCACTTCTATGAACTCTAGATTTCAAGTAGGAACCAGTTTTGATTTTTCTTTGTTTATTGAGATCCCTAAGGATCTTGCTAGTTGTAGAGTGTAGTGTAAGGCAAGAAGTAGTAGATGCTCGGTAGGGGTGGTAAGGAGCCAATTGCCTAGATATGGAAACACCCAGAATGTTTGCAATCTCAAATGAGCTGTTACCACTGCCATACATTTGGTGAACACTCTGGGGGCTGTGGAGAGACCAAAGGGCAGCACTTGAAATTGGTAGTGACTGGCTCCCAGCCAGAAGTAGTGAAATCTCCTTGAGGGTTCATTCATTTTTATATGATAATATGCATCCTGGAGATCTATCGACCACATCCAGTCATCTTTCTCCAGAAATGGAGGATAGATTGAACCGTGACCATCCAGAATTTTACCTGTCTGACAAACTTGTTTAGGATGTTGAGGTCAAAACTGGCCTCCAGCCCCTGCCTTTTTTGGCACTAAAAAGAACCTTGAGTAAAATCCAGATTCTATCTGGTTTGGTGGGACTGTCTGGATGACTCTTTTTAGAAGCAGTTTTTGAATTTCCTGTGCTGCTGCATCCCGTTGACTGGGTGGAATGTTGGGGATTTGCTTTTGCGGCCTCGAGTAAAGATCGAAAGGGATGTGATAACCTCTGGTAATGATTGTCTGCACCCAAGAATCTGTCCTTATGGAATGCCAGGCTAGGTGCTGCAGAGAAAATCGTCCCCTGACTGCTTCCAGAGGCAAGCAATTGGGCCGCTCTTCAGGAGCGCTGGTAAGGTTGTCCAGATAAAGAATTTCTAGAACTCTAGTTACACGGACCCCCTCTGCCTCAGGGAGGGCGTCTTCCTCATGAGTTCCCCCCTCTGCCCCTGGGGCAGGACTCGCCACATGTGTCACGGAAAGGAACTTGGGATTTTCTGAACCACATCTTTCAACTTCTCTGATTCTTAGAGTAGGATCATTTGGGAGTGGAAAAGTACAGTTTTGTACCTACCATAAATGTAGATGTTCGACTGTTCACCCTGCTGCAGTCATCACACTTGGGTTATCCTGCCATCAGGCGGTCCCGCAGTCAGCCCAAATTCCAAAGTCTTGGTCCGGCGTCGGTTGCTGTCACTTCTTCCCTGACGTCAGTGTACCAGGGTTATACAAGAGGCATCCGACGCCATTTTCTTCAGTTTTTCTTGCCCCAGATGTCAGGTGCCCCCAATAGGTAGGCAAATATATATTATATATATATATATATATATATATATATATATATATATATATATATATACACACATATAGCTATATAAAAATAAAACAAAACCCTTAGGCACAAGCAAATACACCACAGAGGTACTATAGGATAGAGTGGTAGAGATAAGTTCAGCTAGTTCGGAGGGGATGGAGGGAGGGTAACCTGGACTGCAGCAGGGTGAACACTTGAACATCTACATTTATGGTAGGTACAAAATGTACTATGTTCATCGTGTTACCCTGCTGCAGTCATCACACTTGGGTTGAATCCCAAAGCTAAGGATGGGAGGTGGAGTCAAACAGGGTTAGAAGAAGCTAGTAGGCCCTGCAAAACTGCAGTGGCAAAACCAGCTCTAGTCTGAGTATAGAGGTAAGTGATGGTGTTTAGTAAAGGTGTGCACTGAACTCCAAGTTGCAGCTTCCAGAATATCCTTGGTTTGCACTCCCCTGAGAAAGGCTGCTGATGTAGCTATAGCCCTGGTGGAGTGGGACCTAATGTTAGCAGGTACCGGTTTCCCATGATGTGTGTAGCAGAAACATATGCAATGCCCTATCCATTTAGAAATGGTCTGTTTTGAGATAGCTTTTCCTTGTGTCCTGTAGCATAGGCTTAAAAGAGCTGGTCAGTTTTTCTGAAAGCCTTAGTTTTATCCAAGTAGTAATGTAATTGCCTGGGAATGTCCAAAGAGTGCAGGAGTCTTTCTCCTTTGTTCTGGGGATTTGGGAAGAAGGTGGGCAAGTGAATGGTTTGGTTTAGGGCCACACTGGATACCACCTTTGGCATAAAGGAAGGGTTAATTCGTAGAGAGACTCTGTCAATGAAAAATGAGGAAAGGTTCCACTGCCATTAGTGCCTGTAGCTCTGAGACTCTTCTAGCTGAGGTTATTGCTAGTAGTAGGGCAGTTTTCCATGAAATAAATTTTAAATCAGCTGAAAAAGCTGGTTCAAAGGGCGGCAGTGTAAGCTTTTCCAGAACAAAGTTGAGATCCCAAGTAGGTGTTGGAGCTCTCCTTGGCGGTCTTAAGTTCTTAGCCCCTCTGAGGTACTGTCTTAGGAGTGGATGTGAGAATAAAGGAGGATCCATGCTGTAATGAGCTGAAATTGCTGAGGCGTGGATCTTAATAGATGAAAAGGAAAGTCCTTTGTGTAACATCTCAGTTAAATATTGTAGAATCTGAGGGAAGTTTGGATCAAGGGGATTTTGGCCTCCATTTGTCTGAATAGGTTTTCCTGGTGATGGGCCTCCTGGCCTCCAGAATGACATCCATAACAGCTTTGGATAAAGGTGTTGGCTGGTTGTTTAGGTAATTTGCTATGCAGCCAGGTTTTAAAGTCTTGAGCTGGCTGTTTAGAATCTGATTGTCTCGCTGGGTGAGCAGGTGAGGAATTTGTGACAAAATCCATGGTGAGCCGTGGGCCATGTTCCTTAAAATTTGATACCAATGCTGGCATGGCCAGTCTGGTGCAACGAGTATCATTTGTGGCCTCTCTAATCTGACTTTCAGCAGTACCTTTGCTAGAAGAGGCAGTGGAGGGAAGGCATACACTGTTAATGATTTCTAACTGAATGAGAGGGCGTCCACTTTCCAAGCTAGTGGATGGAGGGTCCTTGTGCAAAATTTTTGAAGTTGGTGGTTGGGGGCTTGCAAACAGATCCATGTCTGGGTGTCCCCATTTTTGAGCTATCATTGCAAATACTTGTGGATCTAGTTTCCATTCGTGTGGATCCATGATGTTTCTGAATCGGTCGTCTACCAATGTGTTTTTCTTTCCTGGCAGGAATTGTGCTTGTAATTGAACCTGGTAAGACAGTGCAGTGTTCCACAAGGTCATTGCTTGCCTGCATAGAGGGCAGGAATGTGTGCCCCCTTGCTTGTTTATGTACCACATGACTGTGGTATTGTCTGTCTTTATTATTAGCTGTTCTGGGTGTAGAAGGTCCTTGAAAGCTGTTAGGGCATTCTGTACTGCTAGCATTTCTTTTTGATTGATATGCAGATGCCTCTGATCTGTAGTCCATTTGCCCTGAATGCACTGCCCTGCCATGTGTGCTCCCCAGGCATAGTCCGATGCATCTGTTGTCATAGTTTGCCTGGCTGTGGGTAAGGTGAAAGGCTGACCCTTGTTGAGGTGACATGTCTGTGCCCACCATAGAAACTCCTATTGAAGGCAGGGAATGAGTGGTATCATTGTTTCCAAGCTGTGGCTGTGCTGAGTCCATACACTTTTCAGGTACCATTGTAATTTCCTCATATGCAGTTTTGCAAATGGTATTAGTAGAATGCAAGATGCCATGAATTCCAAGGCCTGCAGAATTTTTCTTGCAGGGAGTTGAGTCTTTGTTGCCATTATTTTGAAATATTGAATCAGCTGTCGTTGCTTGTCTGGCATGAGATAAGCCATCTGAGCCATTGTATTCAAGCTGGCACCCAGGAATATTATGTTTTGTGAGGGCACTAGTTTTGATTTCTTTTCGTTTACTGTGTACCCTAGGCAACTTAGAAGGTGTCTGACAAATGCCAGATGCTTTAAAAGAATGTCCTTGCTTTCTGCTTGAATAAGGCAGTCGTCCAGGTATGGGTATATTTGAATTCCTCTTTGTCTGCAGTATGCAATTACTGGTGCCAGGCATTTTGTGAAGACCCTGGCCGCAGTAGATAAGCCAAAGGGCAGTGCAGAGAATTGATAATGCTTTGAACCTGCAATGAAGCGGAGGTATCTTCTGCAATTTTGTCTGATAGGGACATGCAGGTATGCCTCCTTGAGGTCCAAAGTGACTAGCCAAGCATTCTTGCCCAGCATGGGAAGAAGCTGCTGTAGTGTTAGCATCTTGAATTTTGGTACTTGCAGATAGCTGTTCAGAATTGAAAGATCCAGAAGGGGTCTCCATGCTTTGTCCTTTCTTGGGACTAGGAAGAGTCTTGAGTAAAATCCTTGTCCTTGCTCCTGTGTAGGTACCTGTTGAATGGCTCTCATGTCCATGAGAGCTGTAATTTGTTTTTGTGCCTCTGCCCATTGATTTGGTGGCAGGTTTGGCATTCCTTTGATGCTTGGTAAGGTATGAAAGTGGAATCTGTATCCTTGAGAGACAATGTTTAGAACCCATTTGTCTTTTGTGATGATGTGCCAGTTGTCTGCAAAAAATGCTAGTTTTCCTCCCAAGGGAGTTGCCAGGAGAGATTTGCTTGGTAGTTTGAGGATAGAGTCATTGTGTTTGTCTTCTGCTAGCTTGGGGCCTGTCTTCTCCTCCTTTCTGGGTAGCAGTACCCCATTGGCAAGGTTTCTAAGGGCCCTGTGACTGACCTCTGCCTCTTGGGTGTCTGTATTTGCCCCTCTGTGATCTGTCAGAACCTGGAAAGGACCAGTTTTTGTTGGCCAATTTCTGCTGAAACGAGGGGGTTGTACCTGCAAATAATCCTTGATCGTTTGCATAGACTTCACCTTATCCTCCATTTTCTTTAAAACCACTTCTGCTTTGACACCAAATAATACATCCTGCTGTAAAGGTGCATCCAGTAATTTTGCTTTAACATGGTCAGGAAGGGTTTGTTCTTTTAACCAAGCATGTCTACGTATGACAGAGCCAGTAACAGCTGCTCTACAGGAAGCTTCCAATGAATCAAATCAGCATTGTAAAGTATGTTTGCCCACCTGTTCAGCTGCATTTAACAGATCCTGCATTTCCTTGAATTCAGATTGCTCTGAATGTGTGCTCATTTTTTTGTTTTAACTGAGACATTAGGAATTGCTGATATTTCAACATGTGAAACTGGCAATTTAATGCTCTCATAGCCAGAGTTGCTGAGGTGTACATTTTCTTTCCCCATCTATCTAGGGCTCTGGAATCCCTTTCAGAGGGCACAGGATTTTTAGCCATAGAAGCTTTAGCTCTCTTAGGACCCTGGGAAATTGTTTCTGGGTCAGCTACAGGCCTTTTATAAAGGAATTTGTGTGAGTCAGGTACTCTTGTAGTATCTGTCTGGTGTGGCTGGAGCAGGAGGAAGAGAGTCTGGATTTAAACTAGACTCCAAGTAAACATCATCCACAATATCTAAAACAGGAGGTATAGCAAGAGGTCTGTGCTGGGGTAGTAAAAGGAACTCTCGGAGCCTTTTCTTAGAATCTGAGTAATCCTGGCCTTCCCAGTGGAAATGTTCCCTCATGGTATGTAAAGTTTCCCCAAAGGAGTAGTCTTCAGGGGGAGATGCTGAGGGAACACAGTCTTCAGCATCAGAGTCTTCATAAGGTGGACAAGTGTAATCCTGTTCCTCAGAAGAATCTGAGGAGAGTGAAACCAGGTCAGAGGATGCATAATCCTCCCCTTGTCTTGGTCTTTTATCAGGAGGGGGATGGGAACCCCTGATTAGGGTAATCAAATCTTCAGCCATCTTAAGCATCTGTTTCTTAGGCATGGGGCCTTGAACTGCAGACTGATGTACAGTTTTCTTAGGTTTTAAAGGAGTTTTAAGCTTAGCATAAGATTTAATGGTGAGTGTAGTCGGTCTGAAGACACCTTCTGCAACCGAAGGTGTTTCCACTGCACCGGTGTCTACTTCTGCTCCGGTGTCAGAAGATGGCTGCGTCAGCCTAGTAGGCTCCGCTTGGGAATCCACAGCTGTCTGGGATTCCAGTTCTGTGGTCGTCAGGGGCTGCGTAGGCGCCTCACTGAAAACCGGAGAACTGGTGACAGGCCCAGCTGAGGCCTCGGAGTCTGGCTTGTTCCTAGGCTGCCTGTCTTTATCCTTGTGTTTTTTTTATGTATGGCGGTCATCAGCTGCTCCGACGGCATGATATAATTAAATTTCCTACCAAAGTAATGCTGTGCGAAGTCAAAACAACGTTTGATAGTTCGTTTATTAAACCTAGCACAAACAACCTGTGACGTCGTGGTCTGGGCCTAGGCAAGGAATACAATAGGAATTTGCTTCCCACAAGAAATGCAATTGTTAACTTTTTCTGACATCGGACTGAGGCAAGAAAATGTTCCCCAATGGGGTACTTAGCTTTATTGAAGACTTCGGACTGAAATTCAAATCGAAAATCTCAGGTGTCAGCCGACCGGCACTTACGAACTGCTTCGGGCATGGCGTGGCAAGAAAGACTGAAGAAAATGGCGTTGGATGCCTCATATACAACTGGCGCACTTGACGTCCGGGAAGAAGCGACAGCAACCAACGCCGGACCAAGACTTTGAAATTCAGGCTGACTGCGGGACCGCCTGACGGCAGGATAACCCAAGTGTGGTGACTGCAGAAGGGTAACACGATGAACATCATGTACACCCACAGTAGACAGGGTCTTGTCGTTCTTTTCATACCTGGCTGTGTCTAACCTTTGGGTCGAAAAGAGAGGAAGCATCAATGGGAGAGTTGACGAAGGAAGACTTAAAAGGGTCCACAAAGTCACACAAGCGCATCCAGGCAAGACATCTCATGACAACGCCTGTACCTGCTGCTCTGGTCATCCCTTCGGTAGTATAAGAAATCAACTGCACGGATGAATTGGATATGGATATTCCAGGGTGGCAATCTGTGAGGCAGCTTTGTCATGGACCTCATCAGACACAGCTCCTGTCAAGGTTCCCAAGAGTTCCATGATCAGGTCCCTCTGGAGACAGGTAAAGTGTGCCAAGTAATTCAACGACCGTATGGCAAAGGTCAATAAAGCATACACAAGCTTCCCTAGTCTGTCCATCATCTAAGACTCCCTGTTTGGAGTATGGACTAAAGGACTTTCCTCAGCGAGTTCCTTTCTAGTGGCCACCACCACCACCAAAGCCTTTACTGCCAAGCCTTTGGACCAATGATGGTGATCCTCTGGATAGGAAAGTATTTTTGTCCGGTCTCTGGGGGATTGGATCAATGGTGTCTGGACTCTTCCAGGTGCGCTGCATGATGAGCTGGACTAATTCATCTGTAGGCGGGGTCACCCAGGAAATAGAGGGTTGAGCATGGAAATGGAAAGCCTGCAAGAATACAGATTCCTCAGAGGAAGGGTTGGTATGCTTAAGATTTCTAGTATGTCTCCAAAGGAGACATCCTCAGGTGACGATTGTGGGGACCCTTTCCCCTCATCATAATCTGCATCTTTGGTAAGGGATTCTTCAGGGGAATCTACATGCTTCCTCTTGCATGATCTCTTACAGTGTGGTTCTTCAGGGGAGGCATTTGAACAGGATTTCAAAGAGAGGGTGCTTTGCGGTAGGGTATTTTGAGGTTCTCATGCCTGATGTTCCAGCGTAGTGGACTATGTCAGCTGTGGACCAGAGGACAAGTATATGTGGCATTCCAGTGCCGAAGGAACCAGCTGTGATCCTGCTGAGGTGAGTGCCCTCTCCATAACCTGGAAGGTAGGCCCGCCCAAAGAGGGATGGGAGCCCAGAACTGAGACAACCTTGGAACCGGGGTCACACCCCACTCAGACGAACCCACCCCTAGGGAAGGAGCCGTGAGAGGACTCGGTGCTGTTAAAGCAACTGGAACCGTAGACGGCACCGTAGAAAAAATGGGTGCCGTACAAGGGGTCACTGTGCCGACAGACCAGTGATGGTCTCGAGGGTAGATCAGCTACGACTGAGTCATGGACCAGAGGGGTAGGCTCTGAAACCATGGTAAGATCTACCGGTGGAACCGAAGGAGCTGCCACCAGGACAGGCATCGAGGGCTCCAATATCTGTGGGGAGGTTGAAGGAAGAATATATGCTGGAGTCTGTGGAGAAAATTCCTCGGCTCCGGTTGGGAGGGAGGATTTAGAAGGAGATGGGATTCCTCTGCCCGCCAGGAGCTGATCCACAAGTCACACTACATTGAGTTCTGAAAGGCTCCTGGTAGAGCGGGTTGACATCCTCGATGGAGATTCAGGCTGATCAAGAAATGGGCTTAATTGTTGTCCAAGAAATAAATCAATAGATAGGGAATATCAGGTCCGAGCTAGAGTCTAAACCTTCGGTACCATGATTGCAAGACCAGAAGGTTGTGTTGGGGGGGGGGGGGTAGTGACCAGTACTGAAGAAGAGACTATTTTTGGTGCCGAGAGGGTCTGTGGCACCATGGAAGTGGTAAGTACCATAGGTGTGGAAGTCATTATCAGTTCCGTGGACAAGGACGGCACCATGGACTGAGTTTTAGGCTCTGGTGCTGAGGTTGGTGCAGAAGTCAATTTTGCTTGTTTTGGTTTCGGTTCTATATGAACTTCGGCCTTAGTGAATTTCGCTTCCAGAGAATGAGGAGAAGATGGTACTGACAGGCTTCTCTTCTTGGATTCTTTTTTAGAAGGGGTTGAGACCCCCACCTCACATAAAGCCTCCAAGAAAGGGATTTTTAAAAGACCCTTTAATATCAATTTATTCTTGCGCTCAGCTAAGGTGCGGGCACTAAAGCCCTTACAGAGCTCGCACAGAGGTTTAACTTTTAAGTGGGGCACTCCTAGGAAATAGACACAGGAAAGATGCCCATCAGAGTTAGGCATCTTCCTGCCACATTTATCACACTGTTGTACCTTTCTTATCTGCCACATTAGAAAGTCTAGTAGTCTACAATCCACAATATATATAGTGAAAGAACAGCAAGATAAAAATCCTGTTACAATTAGCTGTACAACACATACACACAGACAAGGAAAAATAGAAGTTTTTTTTTTTAAAGTTACCAACGATGGTAAAGTATATCCAAAGGGTAAAAAGGTAGGGAAAGGAGGAAATACCAATGATGGTATTAGAAACTACCACAGAGGTAAGGGAGGGGGCCTATATCACAAATGGTATGAAGAAGTAACAAAAACAGTAAGAAGGCAGGGAAAAAATGCTCACATGCAGAGGGTAACTATATCTAAAAGTAAACGACTAGATAAAGAAAGGATTAGGAGAGAAAAATCCCAAATGTTGAAGAAATATTATTAAAAAAAACAAATCACTTAGCTGGAGAGTTGGCCTGATGCGTCTTGAAACTCTACGCGGCAAACGAGATCTGAGGAGATGTGCACTATGGGTAATCTTAGCTTGAGAGTTTTTTGGCTGGCGTGAGCTTGTTATAACAGCCAAGTCGGTTCTGAAGATGAAATCGAGACCAGTCTGTCATGAATGAATGAAGATTAACAACATCAGATTATTTCTTATCCTCAAATAAGCAACTAAATCAGGAAAATTTAGAAATTTTGCATGGATACATTTGCAAAAATATTTTTATACCACCGTAAGACTTAAAAAGCTGTTCCCAAGTACAAGAGGCATATGTTTGAGATGTGATGCTTCAGAACAAGGTTCTTGGGAGGGTATATTTTGAGAATGTACACAGGTACTTTAATACAAAAATGAATATCCTTGGAAGAGAATTTAACATCAGTACAGAGATGTTCTTGTTGAGTGTAAAATAATATGTACTAAAGAGGTGAAAGCATTGCTATCTTTATTGCTTATTGGGTCTAAGAAAACCATAACTAGAAAATGCTAAACCGACAAAAGACATCAATAAAAGAGATAAAAAAGATAAGACATATTAAAAATATGGAACTGAAAACTATTAAGAGTTCTGTAATGGAAACTGAGCTGGAAATAAAAACACTGACACAAAACAAAGGACCTAAGACTTACGTCTATTTAATAAAGTAGACTCTAATACAAGATATGAAGTCAACTTATTAAGAATTGTAATATATTGAAAATACAACAATCTAGTCACAAATTAATTCCTGGTCTCAGCTTATAATGTAAACAGTTAACTTGCACATTTAAGTGTTTTTGTTTAAGGAGGAATGTTAAATCAACCTAGAGATTAAGACTATACAGAACAGCTGTTTGCTGTGTATGGCATTAAATGCTTGGCAATATAATTTATATGTAAACTAACCTCATGTTAGACCAACAGTATTTGTCAGTATTATATAAACGTATAATTAAAAAATTACTGTATAGGCCATTAGTGCTAAAATAACACCAACATCATGCATGGAGATTTAAAAATGATAATGAGGAAATCAATAAAATGCTGTGTAAAACAAAAATTACAAAACAATGAGCCCTACAAAACATAACAGAAAATAAAATATAAAATAAACATATGCTTAAATATGTAAATAACTATAAAAATTAATGTACAATTAAAAGAGAAATTCAACAAAAACATAAAAATTCCAGAGTTTCAGATGCAAGACAGCAGCACATAAAAGTAGGATAAAGAAAATTGGATGGACGATTCTGTAAAAGACTATGGAAAGTAAGAAGTTATATGTCACTTCAATTACTGATATGTTGACTGTATGGGAAGCAATAAGACATACATACATATATATATATATATATATATATATATGGATTCCTATTACAAGAACGAAAGTTCACTACTTCGAACTTGTAATAGGAAGCCTCACTTCTGCGAAAGTTCACTTTAATGAAAGTGAACTTTTGCGTAAGTGCATTTCACCAAAACACCGCAGCACAGTGGAGGACATAAAAAACAAGCTATGTCCTCCACTATGGTGCGATAGTCACGAACCTTAGGGTTAGGGCACGGGTTAGGATAAGGGGATAGTTAGTAAAGCTGTCCCTTGCCTAACCATGCCCTAAGCCTAAGGTTCATGACTATCGCAGCACAGTGGAGGACATTGCTATGTCCTTCACTGCGCTGCAGTCGTCATGGACCTTAGGGTTAGGGCACGAGTCATGGTAAGGGGATAGCCCTAAGTGCACTTTTGCTGCAGTGAGCATTCCATGCACTATTTCGAATTAGTGAAAATTCGATCTAGTGTATGGAACCCATATACATATCTATATATATATATATACATATATATATATATACATATATATATATATATATATATATGGGTCTACCTGACATGGTCGACAGTTCATTTGATCGACAAGCATTTTAGGTGGGGGGCTTCACCCCCTAACTATATATATCAACTCCAGGGTCGCACAACATTGGGGAAGGGGGCAAATCTGCTTGTCGACCAAATGAGTGTCGATCATATGAACTGTCGACCATGTCAGGTAGACCCATAGATATATATATATATATATATATATGTGTGTGTGTGTGTGTGTGTGTGTGTGAGATTACCTGGCTGTAGTCTGTTCTTTATGCATTGTTACAACAATACAAGCATTTTCACCAAGTGCTAATTTATGAGCTATTATACAATGTTCTGATTTTTTTTTTTTTTTTTTTTTTTAGAATCAATGGCAACATTAAAAGTAGCACCTTTATTTCACATATCCTGACTACATTGGATCAACCAGCACCCTTTCAAAACAATGCAAAGTAGAGAAGAAAAGAAAAAAAAATATGTTTTGTTATGAAGGCATTTCAAAGACAGGTCAAACATCAATTAGGGAAACCTATATCAGAATTTATAACCTTTGTAAGTGGGCTGAAGTATTACACAACCTATTACAGGCATTTCAGGTGTTTTTTTCTCAATGATGATTTACATGGAAAGTGTTTAATAACCAACACATTAAGACTTCCATGACGACTGCACATTGCACAGCAATCAACAGCTTAATGTCAGCTCTCCCAGAAGAAGAGAGAAAGAACAACTAGTAATCGTGTCAAACCGAGTAAAATTCAGTTATGGGCTAATAAGTATACTGCCTAGATGCCAGCAAAGAAGAATGTTAAAGAATCCGAAAGAAAATCAATTAGAAAATGTGAAGAGAAGAACAGTGACTGTGAAGAATCCTGCAGATGGTCAGCACAAAGCAGTTCAAACTTCAGTTTGGTAAAATAGATATATTCCAGTAATTTAGGGTAAAAAATCAATCAAATGTACTTGGAGATAATTAAAATAAATGAAACATTGAAAGAGTACGTCAACTCAAACAACAAAAGACTGGAAAAAATAGAAGAAGCTTTAGCTATTCAGATGAACTAATAAAACTATAAAAATAAGAGGCTGAAATGAAGAAAAGGCTAGCTTTGTATGAGACTTCTCAAGAGCAGACATCAGACCATGAAGAACCCCCACCACCCCAGAGGTTTTTCACCAAGAAATTACAGGTTACACAAAACAAGTCTTACGCGAAAAGACTGAAAGCCCTGTCCTGCACATTCTGTCTCCTATAGGTTGCTAATGGGTGACCTGTACCTGGCTTACAGGGCAGTCTCTGATCCAACCCATATGGAAATGCTACACATTCACAAATCAAACTCCATGAAGGTCACTCACTCCAAGGATCTTAATCAAGCATCTAACAGGTCAGGCTGGTGAGACAGAATGTCACAGAGACTGCTACTTCTCTGGAACAAGCTTCCACTTCACAAGAAACAGATCCCCTTCCCTGACCCTCTACAAATGCAACTTGGATCAATGGATGGATGACCGCAAATTCACTCCTGGGGTGGTCCCCATGTTCCAAATGAACAGAGGAAGTTGTTATTAACTATCATATACCTTTACATCTGAGAACTTAATTTACATAACCACTGACAACTGGCACATCTCAGGACAAATATTGCTAGGCTTCTAAGGGCTCTACAGCTATTAGCCTAGTAACCTTCTAGGAACCTATGAAGAGCTGTTTCAAAAAATGCCATAGTTAAAGGACAGAGCGTGCAGATAAAAGGGGACATCTTCTGCTGTACCACAGAAACTGGAAGGGACAGACTGTATTAATTCTATGAAAGCACAGATAAGCAACTGAACTGGTACTCCAAAGCAGGATTTGTTAACTTAAAGGACACATTGAGTGTATGCTCCAAATCTGGCCATGAGAAAGCAGCTAAGACCTGTATATGTAATGATGCAATCATACCAGTGAAAATACCTCATCCTGTCAAAACTGTGGCAGAAGGGACAAGTATTAAACACTGGAGATGACAGAGTGATTGTAGAAAAAGTATTTGCCATACACCAGGCAGGAGAGAAGAAAATGTATCCCAGCAATCAGGGCATGTCGAGAGTCAGGTGTGAGATTCAAACTGCTGCATCCATTTGTTTCCAAAATATTTTTTTCTGGAGGATCAAAATACATTTTTTGATGCAGAACAGGTTAAGGAGGAAATATAAAAGTTTATCCAACAAAAAGTGGGCCATCAAACAGAAGGGGACTCTGCTTTTCATTCTTCTGACAATAAAATTCATAGGAAAAGGTTTCACTGGGACATTCTCTCTATGTTCCAAAATAAATGCTTGAGAGAGAGAAAATGCACAGGCGTGGACTAGAATGAATATGAAGTAGAGTCCCATGCTGGACTACACCTGGAAGACCTAACACTAAAATTATTGCATAAATGTGAGATTATAAAGCATCAATCACATTTTTAAAGCATGGCTTTGCAAGAAAAAGTGACTGAGACAGACTGGACTTTTGTTGACTGTGTTAAACTTAACGGTAAACAGTAAAGCATACACCTCACTTTATGTCATTAAATGTTTAGAAGGATAAAGCAACTGTAAGTAAAACAAATTTGTGTTCTTAATAGTATTTCTATAAAACATTTCATGGTATGACTTCCAAGATGGCTGTACAGTGAGTGATAACATGACTGTAACTCTCTCAGTGTGAAAACAGAAACTGAGAAAAAGGAGTGCTACTGAAAATGTTTTTTGGTAAAATTTAATTACTGGCTAGTAAGTACACTGCCTGGATGCCAGCAAAGAAGAAATATGAAAAACCTGAAAAAAATCAACCATAAAAGGTGAAGAGAAAATGCTGTCTGGGGAGGATTCTGCAACTATCCATCAAAAATCAGCTCAAGCTTCAGCTTTAGTTCAATAGATGGGTTCCTGTAATTTACAGGAAAAAATAAATCAAATGGTAGTCAGAGGTGATTAAAATAAATAAAACATTGAAGGAATATATCAATTCAAACAACAAAAGGCTGGTAAAAATACAAAAACCTTTAATTAGCTATTCAGATGAATTGATAAGAATGCAAAAAACAGAGGATAACATGAACAAAAAATCTGGCCGAATACGAAGTTTCTCAAGAAGAACTGTGTACAAAAATACTAGCGTTAGAAGACAGAACATGCAGAGAAAACCTGACATTTTCTGCTGTACCAAAGAAACTGGAAGAAACAGATTGTATTAATTACATCAAAACACAAATAAGCTACTGGATTGGTGTTCCACAACACAGTTTGTTAATTGAAAGGGCACATCAAGTATATGCTGTAAACCTGGCCATGAGAAAGCAGCCAAGACCTATTAGTATAGATGCAATCATTCCAGCACAAAGAGTTGATCTTGACAAAACTGTGGCAGAGGGGTAATGTATTAAAAATTGGAAATAGCAGAATGCTTGTGGAAAATGATTATTTGCTGTACACCAGGCAGAAGAGAAGCAAATTTATACTAACAATCAGGGAATGTCGAGAGGCTGGTGTGAGATTCAACCTGCCATACATCCAGCTGTCTTCAAAGTGTTTTTTTTTTCCTACATGATCAAAGCCACTTTTTGACGCAGAACAGGCTAGGGAGGAAATACAGTTTAACCAACAAAAAGTGAATCTGCAAGCAGAAGGGGGACATGCTTCTCATTCTACTGAAGATAGGGTTCATAGAGAGACCGTCAGTGAAACCTTTTCCAATGTTTCAAAGGCAAATCCTTGAGGTATGGAAAAAAACAAAGGAGTTGACTAGAAGAATTATCAGTACCTTGGATTTGAACCACAGTCCAGTACTGGGAGATGGAGATGAACAGGAAGAAGAGCAGCAACTCTGAAATTAGTGAATACATGTAAAACTATAAAGCATCTTATCACATTTGTGAAATGTGGTTTTGTGAGAACAAGTGGCTGAAAAACACTGGACTTTTGAATCTGTTAAATTTGTGGGCCAAGTGTAAAGCATATGTGACAATTTACAAGGACTCTAAAGGGTGAAAACTAACTAAACCTGTTGTTAATGTATCATGAAATGATTTATACAGATATTTATAAACTGCATGTTCTATACAGTAAAACAGTTTTATATAGTATGTAATCAGGGTTATTTTAAACGTGGGGGTGTCTTTTCAGTGAATGTTATGTGTGTTAAAAATACTAAACAAGTACTTTTTTAGTTGTAAGAAATAAAGGTTTTATAGGTATAACAGAGAAAAATATTGGACAAAAGCAAGTTTAATATTCATATGCTGTGATCTTGGGCTGTTGGGGTGGGTTGTAAAAGTGTTCTGCTTATATGTACAATTAGGATATTTTCTTTCTTTATTTTACAAGAATGAATGCCTAAATTACCACCTTTGGCTTAAGCTGCAAACAAGTTTTTGTAAGCATGCATGTTTTAAAAATAAGACAAAAATGATGAAAGCCACAAAACCTTAGCTTTTTACAGCTGCAAAGATATTAGCTTGCTTGTTTTGTACTGGCAAATGTTCAGTGGAGCTGAGATGTCTACAGCTGAGGGCAGCTGTGCATTCTTTTCTGAGTGAAATTTAAAGACTAATTGCTGAATGCAGGTGCAAGCAGGCAGTTAATCTTGAGGACTGTGAGTGTTCTTTGCTGAGGAAAATACAAAATGTAAAGGTACAATGGCAAGCAGTTCAGTGAAAAATTTAAATTGTAGGAAATGAGTAAGAGGTAACAACCTCCCTAGCAGCATTAATACTTTAATGCAGTTAAAGGAACAGTGTTTAATTTACTTTTATTTAAACTAGCCAATGCATATGTTTTCTGAAAGCATACAAACTGTTTTTCTTATCTGGGAAGGGAAGAGAGCAAAGAAAAAAACAGCAATCAGTGTAAGTGGGAGCACAGGATGTAGTATATGGTTTAACATGGGTAACCTTAATTTTAGTTCAGATACTGCCTGCAGGTGTAGCCATCAATTTAGGGCAATTGTTCCCTTCTGGAGGGTTAATCTTCATGTTTTGAAGAGATACATAGTTTTGAGTGTTTGTTCCAAGTTAACAGGGAATGGGGGGGGGTTGTGTTTAGCTTTTTGAGAAAGTACAAATGGAGACATTTATGGAAGATTTAATTATGCCAAGGTTAGAGGTAGATGACGCTCAACAACTAACAGTTAAGCTAGGAGGTGATGAAAAAATACAGTGATGTATAGTCACTCTTCAGGAAAGTCTCCCGAAGCAGATGGTATTCCTGTGGAAATATGGAAATTAAGATGGAAGAAAGTGATAAAGATCTGGAAGACTTTATAAGTATTTTAAAAAGAGAGGAAGCACCAACATCTTGGAAGAAAGTTGTGGTGGTTCTGTTACCAAAGATGGCAAAGACCCTTCAGACCCAGCTTGATATAGATCCATTTCAATTTTGAACCATGATTATAAAGTGTTTATATCTATACTAGCTAAAAGAATGGCAAGGGTGTTTTTTTTCTTTCTTTCTTTATTATTTAACATTTGTTTACCAGGATAGTCCGACTGGACCGCTAGTGTCTGTTTTCAGCAGAGTCTTAGGGAGAAAAGCTCCATACAGTCACATAATAGAGAGTTATACATGGTAACAGTAACAGGTTACAGTGTTTACATGGCAGTTAGGAAACATGCTGTATAAGAGTTAACAAGTTAAGAATAAAAAGTTGAAGCACACATTTGTGAGCATAGCACTTTCATGACTTAGCACAGGTGCAATACATGTGCAAGGCATTTTCACATGAAGAACATAAGTACAATATATACACTGAGCATCAGTAGAACACAATACTTGTTTCCCCAGAAGTAAAGGAAATAGAAACCTGCAGTGGGGAACAGGCTTCAGGGGGGTCCATTGCAGTTGCATAAATGGTTAGTGTAGAGGTGTGATTTAAGGAGGTTTTTGAAAGATGAGGTACAGTTTTGTAATATGAGGTCAGGAGGCAGGGTATTCCATATTTTTGCAACTTTATTAGGGAAGAGAGATTTCCCAGAGCTGTTTTTACATGGGATACTTTCGATTAGCACTTTGTTACTGGATCACAGATGTCTATTTGAATTGTAGAAGTTTAGAAGACCAGTCAGATCAGGGGGTTTCTCTGGATAGTATAGGATTTGGTGAGCTAGGTTCAGTTGGTGATATCGTTATAAGTTGGGAAATTCTAGCTAGTGTAATGTATTTAGTGACTGGCGGTGGTGGGAGTGCGATTTGGCATGGTTGCAAACCTGCCAATTTTGTTGTTACATGTGGAAAGTTTGTTCAGGTCAGTTTTACTTAGGTTTGTTAGCACTACGGATGCATAAAGTAATGCTGATAAGAGATGGGTTCTGGCTATGACAATTCTAGATTCAGTGGTTAGGTACCTTTTGCTGCAATAGAGGGTCCCTAGCTTTTTGTAGACTTTTGGAGATGGTTAGAGATATACATTTGCTGTATTTTAGTTGCTGGTCGATTGTAAGTCCTAGTAATTTGGACTCTGAGACTGGGAAGATGAGGGTTTTGTTGGCTGAAAGCATGCAGAAGGTGGGGTTATTAGTCCTTGTTGGGAGGAACAACATAAATTGTGTTTTCTTTGGGTTTAATATCAATTGGGATTTATTTAACTAATGTTCTATATCTGTGAATGATTCTTGTGTTTTTTGTTGGAGAAGTTGTATATCAGATGTACAGCAGACCAGGGTTGTGGCATCAGCGTATTGGACTGCTAGGTGAAGTTGGTTTGTTAAGATGCTAAAAAGAAGGGGGCCAAGAATTGAACCTTGTGGCATGCCAAGTGTGACTGGGAGTCGGGGGGATAGGGAGTTAAGCCATTTGACAGACTGAAGGCAGATGCTTAGGTAACTACTGAACCAGAGCAGGTGGGGCTGTTGATGTTGAGTTCAGAGAAGCAGGTTAAGAATTTATTGTGGGATACTGTATCTAATGCTTTCAATAAGTCTAGAAAGGTAGCAAAGACCAGTTTGCCTTCGTTCCTGTATGAGTTTATAGTGTTGAAGTTAATTAGGACAGTGGTGGTACCATAGGATGGGCAGAAGCCATGTTGAGTTTTGGATAGTAGGTTGTTGGAGAGGAGGTAGGTGAGGAGTTGGTGATGAATACACCTTTCTAGAATCTTTGATAGCCTTTGTGAAGGGGAATGATGAATGAGGTTTTCCACAAGGATGGAACGGTGTGTTCAGTGATGGATCTATTTATTACTAATGAAATGGGGAAAGCTATGGCCCTGGATGCTAGTCGAAGGTATTCAGTGGGGAGATTGTCTGCAGTGAGGGTGGTATGTTTGAGTTTAGCTAAGAGTTTTTGGATGGCTGATACTGGTACTGGCTTGAGTGAGAAGTGGGTAGTGTTTGATTGGGCTTTAGGGATTGTGAGGGGTTGATGGGACCTGTGTCATTTATGAGTTTAATTATAGAGGAGGTAGAATATTTGTTGAAACTGGAGGCTATTTCTAAGTTTGAACCTTCTATATTTGGTGGGGGTGTGGTGGTGGTGGTTCTTCCAGGCTGTTGGATGTTGTTCACCACTGCCCAGAATTTTTCTGGGTTATTACTGTGTTTCCTTTGTAGGGAGATGTAGTGATTCTGTTTGTGAATCTTAATTCATTTTTTTTGCCTTATTTCTAAGTTCAAGAAAAGCTTGTCCAGTTGTGGGTATTTTGTACTGGTGCCAATTTTTCCAAGCTTTAAACAAGAAACATCTTTATTAAACCATCACTTGCAACATAGGCAATCATACATTTATATAAATGAAAACAGACCACACCAACATAATCCTAGTTGCAAGCATTTTACATCACAAATCATACTGACACACTCACAGTTGCAAACATTATACATCACTCATAATCTACCCAATCAATTTCAGTCAAATGTTACATGTCTCATTTAAGTCCTCCCTTCTTTTAAACCTCATTCCTCCCCTGTATCTATTGATTCCTACCCTTTTTAAAGATCTCAATTTCATTTACATCTGTTACTATACTGACTACTTCTAGTGGAGTAGGTTTAGATTTTGATTTCCATTTTATAATAATTGCTTTTTTGGCAGTCACCATAAATAACACAGCAAGGCCTTATGTCTAGGCAATTCCAATTCTGTATCATAGCTCAGAAAAATCATCTCCCTCAACACACCAATCTGCCCACTCAGCATCTCAGACAGTGCATCCTGCAGGGAATACTTAAAGTCTGCCAACTCACTGTACTCCCAGAAAACATGTTCCAAATTAGCTTTTTTATTTCCCATCACACCTCCAACATTTGCCGTCTACCTGAGGAAAAATTCTCTGGATTCTACTTGGCATATAAAAATATCTATGCAAACATTTCCAAGCAAAAATCCTAAATCTTCTAGACTTTGTTGCATATTCCGGAGGCATACATATTTCCTCCCACTGTTTCTTTGTGAATTGCTTATCCACTCTCTCTCCTCCCAATCCTTTCCAACCTCCTCTGATTGATTCTTATAGTTATGCAATATTTTACATGGTCTACGAATTATTCCTTTTTTAATGGCAGCTTTTGTTCTAGAGTCTACTAAAAACTCTACCAGTGCTAGTCTTTCATTTAGGACCCCCTATTTCTTTCTCTTTGCATATACTCTGATATCAATCCTTGATAGGGAAGGCAATCTCAATTTGTCCAAATGAAATCATGGAATCTTCCCATTCTATCATCTTTCCCTCTCTAGTTATTTGCTCCCAATACCTTGGTTTATTTGCCAGTTTTCTCTAATAATTTTCAGCCCCCTCTTGCCTACTGTCTATATCCCTAATTGCAGTCATCCCTATCAGCAGAATTCCCTTTCTCCATTCCCATGTTGGCTTAGTTCTTAGAATACTTTCGCTACTTTATAGATATAATATTCTGCATGATTATTGTTTTTCTTCTTAAAGGCCTGCATCCCATCATCATCATCTCTTTCCACATTGAATTATAGTTTTCTGCTCATGCTATGTATAGAAGCCTTAACTGTGTAGCTCTGAAATACCCCCTTCAAATCGGGTAATCCCAACCTACCCTGTTCTACTGGAAGAATCAGCTTATCCCATTTGACTCTTGCTGTCTTCCCCTCCCAGATAAAATCCTTCAGCTTTTTATTAATTGCTATCCACAACTTCTCCTCTGATTAATAAAAATATGCTTGACCTGTGTGTAACACTAATGGGACTAAAACATAAGTGCTAGTATCTTACTATCCATATCTATAACAAAAGTGCCCATTTTCTCAGTTTTTGTATTATCTTTTGTTTAGTCTCTTCCCACATATCCTTAGCTGTCACACAAGAATCCTTTTTAATCCATACTCCTAAATACTTCAATTTATCATGTCCCCATAAATATGGATATTGCTGAACCAATTCATACATAGGGTACATAATTTACCACTATTGCCTTTGTTTTAGCTTCATTAATTTTGTATCCAGAGAAGATATGAAACAGTCTCATAATGTTCCACAACACTTTGCTTATGTATATATATTCACAACCTTTGGTTTTAATTTCTTGTTCCATCCTAAAGATAGTATTCTATATTAAAATGAATGTCTTTAGTTTTAAATGTTTAATAAGAGTTTTTGACTCTACTATTGTACTTAGTTTTATCTTGTAATATACTTGTAGTAGGTAGAGGGAGGGGTGATGACTTTAGAGGCATTAGTTTGCCTGATTGTAAGAATTCTTCAGTTAATTAATTTAATAATTGAATAATTGATACCTCTATCAGTATATAAAGGGTATGGTTCTGGTCTTAAAATTGATCTGAAGAAGCGTACGGTAGCAGTACGCGAAAGCGCTTATCATTTTTGTTTGCATCGTGAATAAACTACCTTATGGACTACAGCCTTGTTTCCTGACTGCATTTCTTCAACGTGGTGGGTACTATAGCATTTATTTCGCCTATTTACTTGTTTGTTCGCTATTAGACCCACAGAGTGTGTGGCATTTATCTGGTTACTTAATGTTCCACAACACTGTAATGTCTCTTTCTGGTTTTGTCAGGTATAAAATAATATCATCTGCAAATACAGCCAGCTTTTCTTGACTACCATACCAACTATATCCTTGAATTTCTAAGTCCCTTAATTTCTTTTCCAATGGTTCTAAATATAATGCAAATAACAAAAGGGAAAGAGTACACCCCTGCCTGGTTCCTCTGCAAGAATGACAAAAGTATTGACAAAACTGATAGATATGGATCAGTGTGGTTTTGTGGACAGAAGACAAACATTTGACAACATTAATAGAATGACAATGATCCAGGGGAAAGCAGAATGTAAGAAAATACCTCTGTTGTTGGTGGATCTTGATACAGAGAAACCATTTGACATAGTAAGTTGGGATTTTATGACTAGGGCAGTGGAAGCATTTGCATTCCCTGATACAATAGTAAGGTAATTAGAAGGCTCTTGAAGGATCAGATGCAAGAATTAAAATGAGAGGGTTCCTCTCAGATAAGCTGTTTTTGAACAGAGAACCCAGACAGGGGTGACCTCTTTCCCCTTTATTTGTTTTACATTTAGAGCCACTGGCAAAGAAAATGAGGGACTCAGAAATACAAAGATACAACTAGTATGGTAGCCAAGAAAAGTTGGCTTTACTTGCAGATATTTTATACCTGATAAAACCAGAAAAGGACATTTCAGTGTTGTGGAACATTTTGAGGAAATTTCAAGTTTTTTCAGGATATAAAATTAATGAAGATAATATAAAGACTAAGGCCAAGAATTATGTACCCAGTCACAAATTGGTTCGGCAATACCCATATTTACAGGGACATGATAAGATGAAGCACATAGGATTAAAATGGCTTCTGTTATGGCAGGTAAGGATATGTGGGAAGTGACTAAACAAAAGATAATACAAAAATGTAGAAAATGGAAGCTCTTATTTATGGATATGGACAGTTCCTTAAGTCTTGTATACAGGTCAGGCATTCTTTTATCAATCCAAGAATAAGTTGTGGGCAATAATTAATAAATAATTGAAGGAATTTATCTGGAAGGGAAAGAGGGCAAGAGTTAAGTGGGATAAGTTGATCCTTCTAATAGAACAAGGTGGTTTAGGTTTACCTGACTTGAAGGGATATTTTATTGCTACACGGTTAAGGCTATTATTTATTTAAATATTTTATTTATTTAACATTTGTTTACTGTGAAAGTATGACTGGGCAGGGACCATTTTCAGCGGAGGCCTGGGGAGAAAAGATCCACATACAGACAAGTTACTAATAGTGCACATAAATATTAGTACAGTTTTTGTATACATTAAATTATACAGTGATAAAAATACAAGATACGTTAAAGTTTAATTGGCAATAGAAACAAAACAGAAAAAACATAATCCATAAGTACAATATTTGGACAAAGGTATTAGTCATTTTTAGTAGTAAGGTATACAAAATTCTGCTATTGTTGTCTTGTTTTCATAGTCAGTATTTACAAGTTGTATCCTCTTGAGGTATTTTTGTTTTAAGCAAGGATAAAGGGAAAGCAATTCTTTGTGGTTGTGAGTAGGAACTGAATGTAGATGAGGTGTTAGTAGTTTTTTGTAAGGTACGAGAAATATGCAGCAGTGCAATAACGTGACTAGTTTGGTGTACTGTTTTAAAACACTGGGTCGAGGGACAGTATTGTATATCCTATAAAATTAACCTAGGGTATTGCAAGAGCAGAGCCATGAATCTGATAAGTGATTTTTAAGTAGTTATTTAAAATGGGTAGCATTTGTTGTGGATATAACAGAGTCTGGAAGAGTGTTCTAGATTTTTGCTACATGGCTGGAGTAGAGAGATTCTCCTGAAGTATTTGTAGTCCTGATTACTGTTAGTAAGGATTTGTTGGTGGAGTGGAGTGTACAGTTGCTGGAATAAGGTATTATTATCTTCTGGATAGTTGGTGTTTTTTTATGCTGGTGAAGTATTTTATGAGACAATGCCAGCTGATTATATTACAGTGTCTGAGGTAATTCTAACCAGGAGAGTTCTTTTACAGCGAGGCAATGGTGTGACCTGTGCAGTGAGTCTGTGGCAAACTTTGCAATCTTGCTATAGCATACATCAAGGTTTTCAAGGGCTGTTTTCTTGAGGTTGATCAGTAGGAGAGGCATAAAGGAGTGTATATAAAAGGTGGGTTCTGGCAATAGCTATCCCAGTACTATTAGATAAGAATTTTTTGTTTCTATATAGGGTACCCAGTTTTTTATGTACTTCTTCACGGTTTGTGATATGTGTTGGCTGAATCTTATGTTATTTTTGATTACCACTCCTAATAGTTTTGTTTGGGATTCTGATATAGTTATTGTGTTATCTGTGGCCCTGATGGAGAATGGGGGTGGTGAAGCTCTGGTGGGTTGGAAGATCATAAGCTTGGTTTTGCTGTGGTTTAGAATGAGCTGTGAGTTTGATGATTCATTTGCAGTGAAGGATTTTTGTGTAATGTCTTGGAGCTGTTGCATGGTAGTGACAGCACATATGAGTGTTCAGTCACCTGCATATTGGCTCAGAGAGGCTTAGAGGTGTGGCTGAACTAAGATTGTTGGTAAATATACTAGGCGTTTGGGTTGATTTGAAGTTTGGACAACAGTATCTCTGCATTGCTAAAAGTTGGTGCAGTTTGATTTAGTGGCTACAGTATTAGATTGTTTTTAAACATTATGGCTACTCCTCCACCACTTTTTCCTTTTCTGTCTGCCCTAAGAATACTGTACCCTGAAGGAATTTCTCATTGTTATTAATATATCGTTTAAGCCAGGTTTCAGTTAGGATGGAGATGTCTGGTGTGTAAAGTGAGAGGGTAGCACGGAGTTCCTGAACCTTATCAACAATGTTCCTGAGGTTTAGGTTAAGAACTAGTAGATCTGAATCATTGTGAAATGGATTAATTTTATTCTGTGATTGCAGGAAGAGTTTGTTTGCTGGTGTGAGGGTAGTTTTGGGACCTGGTTTGGATGAATGTCTCCGCTAATCATACATTTGGCAGCAATAGTAACGAGTGTCTAGTAGCTTAGAGATGTGATTTTGATATCTGAGAAAGATATTAGTTTCACCACAGTGGATGGGTAAAATGTGAGTATGCTGTTCGATGAATGTGCAATTATAGATAGCTGGGGATATCTCAATGTTTAGGTGTTTCTTGTGTTGTTGAAATGGGGATATAATTTTATGACAGGGTTGAGGTGTGGGTATGAGAGAGTGATAAGGAGTTAGGTGAGCAGCTAGGGAAGAGTATTAAAAGAACTTAAGTATATAATGGGAGCATTTTTATTTAGGGAGTTATTATAGTGTAAAGTAAAGAAAAGATGAAAAACTAGGCTACAATTTAATATTGTTTGACCTGAAGAGTCTATAGGGGATTTAACTGTAGTATTTGAGTGAGACAGGAGGTGATTTGTAAAGACAAGGTGATAAACAATTAGGTGGTTTGGGTGTTTAAGTGGTAATAGATTGGGAAGGACTGGTATTGCTAAATAGGTAGTAATTGGGAGCGTCTTACAGGATGTTAATTAAGGTATTTTGCTGATTGGTTGCATGTGTTGAGTGGGAGCGATTTGCTGAAAATAAGTGTAATTGTTGTGGTGGTGGGTGGGAATGGGGGTAGGGTGAGAATTGAG
Organism: Protopterus annectens; assembly: GCF_019279795.1. NCBI lineage: Eukaryota > Metazoa > Chordata > Ceratodontiformes > Protopteridae > Protopterus > Protopterus annectens. The sequence continues at coordinate 1,378,555,112 of NC_056741.1, read as the reverse complement.
CCAGAGTGGGGCGGGCTGCACCATGACGGCCAGCCAAGCTGAGAAAAAAAAATCAGTGAAAGAAGAGCGCAAGGGTGAGTTGTCAGTGCTGGAAGAGGTAAAAGAGATATGTCTGCTTCATTTTGTAAATAGGTTGGATATAAAGTAAAGAGATATTGGTTACTATGAGCTACAAGCAGTATTGTATCATTAAGATAGGAGTGCCAGAAGAAATAGGTTGAATTATGTGGACCTTCATTATGTTTTTTTTTTTACTTTATTGTTACAGTACAGCAATTTCACAGCTAAGGGGAGAGGAGCGAGGACCGAGGCTTTTTGTTTCCTGGATGGTTTGCAAGCCACTATGCCCCTCGCAGACTGCATGTTAATTTATACATACAGACTGAAGTTAGGTAAGAGGGTTACATACACAATCTGTAGTAACGTAGTGGTTTGCCAAAAACAGAGAACTGATTCCTGTAGTTGGGGGGGGGGGGGTCAGGCTGCTGAGACTTCCTTTGTTAATGCATGGAGGGGAATTTTTTGTAAGATAAGACAGGTAGGAGTTAGGGAGGAAGGAGAAGTAGATTGATAGAGTTGGAAATAATGTAAGGGATTTGGGGGGAAATACAATGCAAACAGCAGCAAAATGCAGTACATTACCCAAAATGCAATTTTCAAACTAGTCAAGCGAAACAGTAAAAAACAGCACAGTACTGTATAACAGTATTACAATTGCCAGCAAGTAATGACTACATCAGCTACTAAATCGTTTTCACATCACTGACTACATGAATGAAGGAATGAGATGCTAATGCAACAGTAGAGAGTCTATTTAAGGTCACAGACGTTACAGTGACAATGGTTATGATGGCTAAAAAAAGCACATAATATTTGGAGCACAATGGTAATATCTATAGTGTAACTTAGGGTTAATATCACATCATATTTATTGCCAAAGGAATGCAGATTAGCATAAACAGATCAGCTTGAGCAGTTTACTAGTATGAGCTGTGGTTATCTGGGCTCCGAGATAAATCCACAGTAGTTTACTACATTACAAGCATTCCTACAATATATACAGCATAAAAAAGATGCAAACTGGTCTACAAACACAATGAGGAAGGAATAAGTGAAACACTTATTCAGCAAACAAACCAACCTCAGATGCAGGGAAAGCAACCTCTTAGATCAGGATACATAACACAAGCAGTAGGTTATAATTCAAAGTAGAAATGGATGATAAAGCAAGGGGGACTAGAGGAAGAGTGTGGAATTTTATATGCAGATCCTAAAAGAGAATAATAACAATCATACAGAATATTATATTCGTAACGTAGCAGAAAGTATTCCAAGAACTAAGCCAATATGAGAAAGGAGAAAGACAATTTTGTCAACAGGGATGAATGCAAGTAGTGGTACTGAAAATAGGCAAAAGGGGGCTGGAATTTACTGAAGAAGCCTGGCAAAGTAACCCAGATATATGAGCAAATAACTCAAGCAGAAAACATATCAGAGTGGGATGGCATTTGGACTGCATGCTATATACTGCCTTCCTTACCAGGGCTTGATCTCAGAGTACAGGCAAACAGAAATGGATAGGGGGATTTTAAGTGAAAGACTAGCGCTGGTACAGCTTTTTGCTGAATCTAGAAGAGAAGCAGATGCTAAAAAGTGATAACTAGTAGAGCATATAAAATATAAGAATAAATCAGAGCAGGTTAGAAAAAATTGTGAAGAAAGACTGGACAACAACTTACAAGGGAATAATGGGAGGACATACGTATGGCTCCCAAGTATGCAACAAAGTCTAGAATGTTTAAGATTTTTGCTTGCAAGTGCTTGCATAAGTATTTTTATACCCTAAGCAGGCTTCAAAGAAATTTTCTTCAGCTAGAAGACAAATGTTGGAGGTGTGATGGGAAGAAAGAGGTAATTGGGCACATGTATATTTTGGAGTGTAATGAGTTGGCAGATTTAAAAAAATTGCCTACAGAGTATTAGGCCAGAAATACTGGTTGAGCAAATGGGTGTAACTAAAGAAACGAGTCTTTTAATCTGGAACACTGTATCTGAATTGCCTAAACATAATAAAGGCCATGTTAAGTTTAATTTTGGTGGCTGCCAAAAAAGCAATTATCAGAAAATTAAAATCAAAGTCTAAACCAAATGTATTTGAAATAATGATTATTTTAACAGAGATAAAAGAATTGGAAGTGGGATCCTTAAAAAAAACAGGAGCAGCAAATTACATAGAAATAAATGAAAATTGTGGGAACAATGCATGCAGAATAATGTTCAAGAGGAGGAGGAGTGAGCTTTAAGGTCAGGGAGGAATTGAGGTATTTATGTAATGATGGACTAATGATAGTTATAAAAAGAGCATATGTGAGGTATAATGTATGTAACTGGAAACATGTTAATATGGCTTGTTTTCTTTTACATTAATGTAAATTTGAGAATGTCTTAATTGATAATTTAATAAAGGTGTTAAAATAATCTACAATTAAACTCTTTTTTTATACTATTAAACAGCATTAAAGCCAGAAGATACAACCAATATTAAATCAACAGTTGATGGTGTCAGTGAATGTTACTAGGCAATTAGGAAACCCTGCCTCTTAAAACTAAGAAATAACTAGAAAAACTAAGCATTTTTTCCTTAATTATATTTGTTAGAGAATATAAAAATAAGTAAACCCTTACTCTTACCATGCTTAAGTGGAGAAATAACCAGAGATAATCTGGCCAAAAGGGTGCTGTCAGAAACATTTTTGGCTTGTCCTACTTTAGCTCCTGGATTACTTTGAAAGAAAAAACGGATGGGATGGGAAACATACAGAAAGAAAAAACAACCAAGTTCTATGCACAGAGGAAATGCACGGTCCAAACCATATACAACGCAACAAAAGTAGACCAGCAAGAGCAGGTGCAGAGGTAAATTACAATCATTTATTGTAAACAGACCGGTTTCGGCAAATGTTGCCTTCTTCAGTGTAGGACAAAACAACAGAGTCCTATCCATCATACATTAAATATAAATGCTGAACCAATAGGCAAACAGAGGTCATGAATATTAATGAAATATTGAAAAGTGGCCATAGCCCAAAAAGTTTTTTATAAAAACAAAATCCTAACTAATAACAGAGTTCATTTTTCTCTCAGGAATATCATATCATTCAGGATTTACAGGCTTTTTGCCGTACTCTCAATTTAAAATTGTTTTTTGCTGAGGAGAGTTCAGGAATATCTGATGAGTTTAGGTTTGGTAGGTCATTTTTTCAACCACCTATGAACAAATATGTTTCCATATTTATGGACTCTATTCTGAGGGACCTTCATTTTGAGAACTACGGGCATGTTATGTTAGGAAGTAATCTTACCACTGGTGATAGGTTGGCTTTAGACCAACTACGCAATAATAAGGAGATTACTGTACTTTCAGCTGACAAAGGAGATGCTGTGGTGGTTCTCAATACAGTTGACTACATACAGGAAGGCTTGTCACAATTATCGGATAAAACATGCTATATGCATATGTCAATAGACCCCACACCCAATTTCAAGGATTAAAATGATTCCTTTTTGAAGTTAGCGTTTGAGGAGGGGATTATTAGCAAAAAATCATTGACGGTGTCTGAACCATCTAAGCAGATTCTATATCTTTTACCTAAGATTCATAAATCTCTCAGTAAACCTCCTGGTAGACCTATTGTCTCTGGAATAGGATCTCTTACTGAACCTTTATCTGCATTTCTCACGAAGCATCTTAAGCCTTTGTTGGGTTTGATTAGGGCAAGATTGCAGGACACAACCCAATTTTTACAGATTATTCAAGATACCCAGTTAGAATCAGGATGGTATATGTGCACTTTAGATGTAAAAGCATTATACACTAGTATTCCACATTGGGCAGGTTTACAATCCCTTCAATACTGGCTTAACAGAGCAAATCTCTATTCACCAGGGTTTAATACCTTACTTATTTGTATGTCAGAACATGTACTCAACAAAAATGTGCTATATTTTCAAGGCCAGTGTTATTGGCAACTGCAAGGCACGGCCATGGGAGCATCGTTTGCTCCCATTTATGCAGACCTTTTCATGGCTTACTTTGAGGAGTACATGATTTATGACAACTCACATAACATCTATCAGGTTGAGATGGACATCTGGCGACGTTATTTGGACGACTGCTGGCTAGTGTGGCGTGTGGATTTAGGTTACTTACACAAATTTGTTGACTATCTCAACAGCAATATATGGGGACTGGAATTTTCAGTAACATATGACCAAAATACAATCAACTTTTTGGATGTCATGGTCTCCAGAAATCTTGATTTTACATTATCCAGTAAGGTGTTCCGTAAGTACCCACAATATAATACTCTGCTTCATGCTTCCAGCATGCACCCACGCCACATTATCAGAAGCATTCCAGTGTCACAATTCATGCGTATTAAACGCCTCAGTTCAAAGGATGTTGAATATCAACTAGCCAGCATGGATTTGAGTAATATGTTTGCTAATAGGGGCTATGACCATATGGATATCAACTTAGCCAGATGTAGGGTCAACCAAATGAACAGGGAACATCTGTTGGAATACAAATCAATGAGAAATAATACATCTAGTACTCCCGTACATTTTGTTATCACTTATGGTAGAAATATTAATATGTTCAGGAATATCATTAACAAACATTGGAACATCTTATTGGCCAATGACCAATTGAGGTCACCTTTGGGACAACAATGTCGATTTTCTTATAAACGAGGCAAAACATTGGGTTCGTACTTATCACATTACAAACACATGGCTAGTGGAGAGATCATTCATAAACAACTTACATTACAAGGTGATGAGCTATTTGGCTCATTTCCCTGTGGCCACTGTGGATCGTGTTCCTATATGAACAAATCAAAGGAATTCTCTAGTCGCAATACCACCCAGATATTCAACATTAAAATATTTGGTAACTGTTGTAGTGATTGGGTTGTGTATCTAGCTTCTTGTTACTACGGTGCATTCTATGTGGGCCAAACTTCAAGGGCCCTTAGATCTCGAATGAATGAACATCGCAGTGATATTAGGAATCACAAACTGACTAGTGCTTTATACCAACATACTCTCAAACATCCACAGGCTAGATTCAATTTCATGGTTATAGATCGCATCACTGGTGACAGATGTCATAAACAGGGCTGGCATGGCCTATTAGATCATAAAGAGAAATATTGGATAATCACACTAGGGGGTCTTTTTCCTCCTGGGCTTAATGATCATTTGTAGTTGGTTCTTTATGTGTAAATATTTTTCTGGGACTATATTAGCATTGTATAATTTCGGTCTAGGTCTTAAACCTACGTTTAAGGTTTCCTAGTCCTTTTGTTGTACAGATATTGGACGGGGGTGGTTTTGTTCGGCTGTGGTACAGCGTTTATCATGTTTAATGATTGGTTGTTCCTTGAGTGGTCTCTCATGGTATGGACAACAAATATTATATATATATATATATTTTCCCCTTTTTGTCAGTTCCCCCTAGACATATTGGAACATTTTGATTGGCGTATTACGCTATATTATGGTTACATAGTCCTCAGTCTATTTTTGTTTAGTGCATAATTATATTTCTAGGCACCTTAGGTATATTGAGTCATTGTGCTGTGGATGGTCAGTTTATAATATTGCATTGTATTATGTTGTTTTTTACCATTTCTGATCATGAACTTATTCCAGTTTTGATTGTTATGGCTGACTATCACAAATAATTTGATCTCAGGCATTTGGTGTTCCTATGGCATCACATAGTTCATTTTTGCTTATCTATTTTTTTATGTGTTTCCTTTTCCAACATGTATTTTTTGAAAATGTGTCTATAGGTATACATTTTGTGTCTATTGGTTTTTGTTTTTTCAAGGGATCTGGATGTTACACTGAAATTTTAGGATTTAAAAACTCTGTTATTAGTTAGGATTTTGTTTTTATAAAAAACTTTTTGGGCTATGGCCACTTTTCAATATTTCATTAATATTCATGACCTCTGTTTGCCTATTGGTTCAGCATTTATATTTAATGTATGATGGATAGGACTCTGATGTTTTGTCCTACACTGAAGAAGGCAACATTTGCCGAAACCGGTCTGTTTACAATAAATGACTGTAATTTACCTCTGCAACTGCTCTTGCTGGTCTACTTTTGTTGCTTTAAACATATAGAAAGAGACATACCCAAGAGATTGTGAATGCATCTGCTGTTCAGACCCCTGTGCTCAGTGTTCTGGTCCAAAACTTGCTAGTTGCACATTTACTGAAGAAGCAAAAGGGACTTTTTCTGGCACATGCCACATGTGGACTAAATCCTGAAATAAGTAATTGTTTGGCATCTATTAATGAGGGTCTGCCTCTACTCTGCTGAACTGGTCTGCCAGAATATTCTCCTAAAATTGGTTGAAAAATGCCCTGAAGGTCAAGCTTAACTTTTGGGCCAACTTTCATGCCACCATGGCCAGCCTGCTTGTTAATGTATCACATGACAGTAGTATGGTTTTAAGCTATTTCTAGAGTCCCCTAACAGGTCTGTTTGAAGGCTTTTTTGTGGGTGAAATTATAGCCATCATCTATGACAGTGATGTGCTTTATCCTCTGAGCCTTCTTCTAGCTTCCTTGTATCTTTGTTTTCATTGACTGGGGCCTCAATCTACATCTGATGAATTTGTAGTAAGTTCCTAGGTATCCAGCCCCAGATGAAATGGGACTACCTGACTAAGCTTCACCAGTCACATCCACCATAAAAATCTTTCTTGATGGAAGGTTGTAGTCAGATGAGAACCTCAGGAAGGGGATATGCTGGTACCATTTGTTCCAGAGGTATCAACGTAGTTTTCTTATGTGAAGTCTTGCCAGGGGGATTAACAGTACTGAGGTAATGAGGAAATCCCATACAGTAATCCGATTTTGCTGCTCTATGAAAGTAAAGCAGGAGGCAAGAAACAGTGCTTTCTCTGGGGATAGGTATGCTCCTTGATTAGCAACTGGTAGGGTATCAGCTATGATCTGGACAGGTTCACAAACAGTCCCAGAATAACCTGTAGAGTAGTCTGTGTCACCTCTCTGTAAGGAGTCAAAATCAGGAAATCATCCGGGTAGAGGTAAATGAGAATGTCCTGCACAGGCAATTCCTGAAGCCAAGCACTTTGGAAACAGCTTGGCTGAAGTAGATAAATCAAAAGGCCATGTTACTACAAACCCATGCATACAGTTTCTGGTACTATTTCTCTGACCTTGCTCTGGGTATCTGCAGATTAGCATCCTTCATATCTAGGATACTTATGAACGCTTGAGGGAAGAGAAGCAGCAACAAGGCCTACAAAGTTAGTATTCTGAACTTCGTCACTTGCTAAAACTTATTTATCCTTGATAAGTCAAAAAATGACTTCCAAAGGTCGTCTTTTCCTTTGACCAGGAACAGTAAAGTAAAATGTTGTGCCCCTTCCCCTCTCTGACACTATCTACAGCTCCTTGTTTTAGAAGATCTAGTACTACAGGTCTGACTACATGTCTTTGTTCTCTAGCCACATGGGGGAATGCTTAAGACCCCGGTCTTTTTATGAATTGTAATCTGTAGTTCTCTCAAGATTCTCTGGACCCAGGCATCTTGAGTGATTTCCTCCCATTCCTTTAGAAATTTCCCAAGCAGTTCTATTCTTTGGGTAGGGATGGAGAAGAAAGTGTGGCTGGGGAGGGATTGTGCTGGGATGGGATTCCAAGAGGTAGGGGAAGGAAGAGATGTCTCAAGTCATAGCTGTTCGGTGTTACAGCCGTGAGGTCCAGCAGGCTTTGCCTTTGGCCAGTTTGCATTTTTGTCTGAACTGACCTTTCTTTGCCTTAGGTTGCTTGACTTCGTCTTGTCTCGGGACAATGGGTCAGCTTGTAGTGGGTAACTCCTATTGTATATGGCAAGAGGAATGAAGCAATGGCTTCATGGGCTGCATAAATATTCCCCCTTTCCTCCAGCTTTTTAAGCATCTATTAAACTAAGGATGTATACAGTAGCTCCTTGACCAATGGGATTCTGTGAGGCTGTGTTTTAACATGCTCTGGTAGGAGCTGTGTCCTCACATAAGCTTGTCTTTTACATGACCAATCCCATTGCTGCCACTCTGCATGATGCATCTACTGCATCACAGCCACATGTGCCAGTGTAAGAAATGAGAAGACAGGCTGAAAAGAGTCAACATATTCTCTCCCATGGTATTATCTTCTATATCTTTCACCTTGTCATACTTTGGGACAAGATAGTTCCCTAGAATTTTACCATGTGACTTTGGCAGTTCAGAGCTCTGAATGCCAGGGTGTCAGAGGTGCACATCTTCTTCTGCATTTGGTCAGGTATTTCACTTTGTCACTAGAGAAGGGATTCTTGGTTGGAGCCCCAGTAGACCCCTTGCTACAATTCATGCACATCATTTGTGGATCAGCAGTTGGCCTCTTACACAGACATCTGTAGGAGTCTAGAAAGTTACAAATATAGTTGAAGTTCATGGGAGCAGGTGCTAGGGAATATAGTTCCAGTAATGCAGTGATGAATGTGCCTGCCAAGGTTTTAATAATTGGAGGAATAAGTAAGGGTTTTGGCTTTGGTAAACCCAGAAAGTCTCTGTACCTTCTTTGGGTATTAAAGTAATCTGAGGTTCCCACTTGAAGAAATCAGTCATCCTGTTAAGATACTCCAAACCAGAAATGTTCTGGTGGGGGGTGAGGGGGGGGGGGATAAAGTTTCTTCAGTGCTTGACATATTGGGGGGGGGTGCATCTGGTCCACATAAGCCGATACATATGCACTTGAGTCTGAAGAATCAGATTCCTCAAACAAAGATGTTTCCCTTTTTCTTTGCCAGGTGTGGACCCCTAATACTGACTGTTGTTCAGTTGGTGGCTACAGGTTCTTAAAAAATAAAGCTCTTCGCCAACATCAGCAAATACTAACAGGAACCTGGGAGAGGGGAGGTCTGCCCTGCATTTTCAGAAGTAAAATAATGGATGTCTGATCTGATAAATTGGGCATGCTTTTGGGAACAGTGGCAGTTTGAAATCTCAGGTCATGCACTGGCACTGACAGCTTCAAGGGTATTCTGCCCTCACCATCAATTATCCAAATACAGGCAGTAAAGCTAGACTTTAAGAGGGAGACATCTCGACTAACCAAGCTGCTGTAGAGCTTCATCTCAAGATGATGTACTTTCCTTTAAGATTGTGGCATCCTCTTGAGAGGTATCACTAGAGGCTTCATCCATGTAGGCATCAGGTGTATACCTTCAAAGTGTCTTACTGGACATGACACTCTACAGCCTTAAGAGTCCTTGAGACCATCATATGTCATCTGCCCCTTGGAGTCCCTTATCACTTGGGTACTTTTTTATAAGTAGGGTATCCATGGATGATCCAGTTGATGCCACAGTGGTCTTGGACAAGGCACACACTTCTCTGGTTCAAACGGTTCTGGTGAGTTTTTTACTCTCTGCTTGGTGATCCTCTAGCTAAGCCTAGCACAACAAGGACAAGGGGCAACAGAGTGCTTTGTCCCGAACCTAGAATTTTGGAAGTCTTAGAGGCATTTGTTTTCTAAAAGAAATACACCTGTTAACTTTAGAAACTGGTATATATCCCTGATGTCCAAAACTACTTTACTATAAACAAATAATAACCAAAAATAATAATACTAATAAAAGATATTCCACAGTAGGATACTTACCACTACTCTGGAAGCCAGACTGCAGTGGTAGACTAACAATGCTCAGTACTCGCAATAACTTATGAATCTTCCATTCCTCACACTGCAGCAAGACAGACCTGAAGACAGCATGGGTGGAGATCCCTTTTATGACACAGGAATGTTGATGTGCTGGTGGGCGGACGTTTACCTGCCAAAAGGCAGAAGGGTAAAAAAAACTCTAAAAGTTGGGCTGGACATCAGACTTTCTGCATCAGAAGTCCCAAGGTTCAGCAATACTGCAGAAATGAATACAATGAACACTACCCGTTCTTAATAATTAAAGCTGCCAAAGCTGTTTTTGCTGATCATGATCTCAGAAAAAAAAAAATGAAAGAAATAATGTCAACAATTAATGTATTACAATTTGCCATGGTCATTCACAGACACATACACCTACTCAGAACACTGTAGTTACTTAAAAAAGTTAATATCTGCACTTAATAAGCTACTATTGCCTTTGAAAATATTGACCACAGTGTTGCATTTCAGCTGCTGCTATTTACGGCCAAACACCCACACCAATACTCTGCGTGCGAATAAAATACGAAAGAAAGTGCTTATTGCACACAGTAACAGGACACAAAACTGGTTAGCAATATCCTGTTACTGTGCAGGAAGGAGGGATTAATGAGGTTAGTACCCTATTTTATTCACCGATACTCTCATCTTCTTTTGGCTGTTCCCGTTAGGGGTCGCCACAGCGGATCATCTGTTTCCATTTCTTCTTGTCCTCTGCATCTTGCTCTGTCACACCAACCACCTGCATGTCCTCTCTCACCACATCCATAAACCTTATCTTAGGCCTTCCTCTTTCCTGTTACCTGGTAGCTTCATCCTTAGCATCTTTTTTCCAATATACTCAGCATCCCTCCTCAGCACATGTCCAAACCAACATAATCTTGCCTCTCTGGCTTTGTCTCCACACTTTTCAACCTGGGCTGACCCTCTGATATACTTATTCCGAATCCTGTCCACCCTTGTCACACTCAGTGCAAATCTTAACATCTTTAACTTTGCCACATCCAGCTCTAACGCCTGCCTTTTTGTCAATGCCACTGTCATGCTCTATTATCAATATTCACTCATCCGTGCAATCAGTGCTGATTAGGATAAAGTGAGCAACTAGAGAATGGATGAATGAATGAAAACATCTTCCTGCTATGTAAAACAGAAAACACCAAACTCATTTTAAACATCTAGACATACAGATAAGATCAATACATTATATTATTTTTATTGCCTCAAAATTGCCTATTGACTAATATATGAGTTTGAGTTGTGTACAAACATACAAAGTGTAAAGGAAGAGAATTTGAACAACCATTGAAAACTGATTACTGCTTCATTATTATCTCACACATCGATATACTCAGTATGCAGTGTCCATTAATTACAGTAAACAATAGCGATGAACCAAGCGGTATGCAATAATTAACAAACAGTGCTGTATGAACTGGAAGGTGAAAATTAATTTTTAGATGGCTAAATATAAAGTATCCATTTCTGAATAAGCTGTACCATTATAAATCTCAGATGGTTGTTATGAATCTTGCAGTGCCCCAATGCCTGTTGTCATACTATCTGCAGTTTAAATGCAGATAATGATCCACAGCGGTTGTTCAGACAAAAGATTTAGATTTGTTACATGCCACTGGATTAGATGTGCTAATTACTTCACCCTGGACCTGGCTATCTGGATTTGTCATGTTTCAAATACTTTCAACGATTAGGTTAGGTTTGTAGTTATGTACTTGTTTTACACACATTCCATTTTACAGCATATGCTCCTGGTAAAATTTTTAGAGTTGCAATGTCATCTGCATTTACTTTATTTTACACAGTTTATGTCCACTGAATCCAACAAATTTCATGCTAACTATTGAACAGCAATTACAGAAATGTCTGTTCTATACTTCTTGAATTTGTTTTACTGTACTATTACCACATGGGTGGGTTTATGACAGACTAAATGTTCATATGGTGGGAGGTTGGCATCACGGTTAAGGTGTTTGCCTTACAAACACAAGGTGCAGGGTTTGATTCTCACATGGGGTAATTGGCTAGGCTTAAATGGTCCACAAGGGCAGCTAGCCTAGTACTAATCTATGAACCTATGAACCTATTAAATAAAAGATTAGATTATTTCAGTATACATTATCAGACATAGTTTATTAGTCAATTGCTTGACAGCTTTTTAATTTAAATTTTGTTACAACTACCAGTTTAAATATACAGTTTATGACAGACTGTTTTTAAAGTACATTTAATACACTTGATTTATGAGATGCATCCTTGTACTTAAAGTTCTAAGGCTATTCACATATTAGAATACTGTTTATACTTCATAAATATCTCTATACAGCATTTAAATATTCATTAAAAGAATGTTTCTATTACATCATGTCACTGTTACAGGCACGTTATACCACACAACCATAAAACAATAATTTGATGTTTTTATCTACTTTCGTCTATTTGTTTAACATTTCCAAACCGTGTTCATTCTCTGTTTAAATATAAGTTAAAAATGTGCTTTCATGTAACTGCAGATGTTAGTATAATCTGTGATGAGTATTTATTTATTTTATATTATCACTGCTATGTAGTATAATTTACAGATTTATTTAAGTTTTTTTTTTTTTTTAAAGAGGTTCTGTGGCTTGCTATTCTGAGTAAGTATGAATTAAACTTACAAGCTATCAACACAGCAGAAAGTGAACTGACTAAGGGGAAGGCTGACGAATCAGCTTCAGAGCCTATGAAATACAGAGTATGTTTTTTACCCAACTAAAACTAGAAAAACCTCTCCCCAAAGTAGTCATTTGCAGTTTGACATTTTTTTTCTAACTTGCATAACAATCTGGTGCTACAGCCTTGCCTTGTCTGGGGCTTCTTACACAGACAGATGGAGGTTTAGAACTCTGATCACATACTATTTATTCCTGTTAAACTATACAATTGAAATCTTTCTTATTAACAAGTTTCTTCTGCTTACTTCTTAAAATTCTCCATTTTGAGTGATTTCAGGTTTACCTTACCAGAAAGTTTAGAATTCAAGTTGTGAATTTTAATACTTTATATCTTCATTCCCTTGGAAAACACCCTCTTGGGAAGTGATTCCTTCTAGTTAGTTCTACTAGCCAGTTCTACTCAATATTTTGCAACACGTTCAGGCTGCAATGAATGGTGTATCTACTCTCCTTTGTAACACAACTTCATGTTGCAATATTTTACAGTACAACACTTCCTTCAAGTGTTCCCACTCTTGCAGGCTGCTCTTCCATAGGTGTATGCCAACACATCTCTTAAAATGGTGTAGGTTCTTCTATATCCTTACCTACATTTTCTATCTTTAGGGCTTTCTAACACTGCCTTAATCTTTGTTGGATTCTTATATTGATGTGTATGTAACTGGTGACTGTTCCTCTCACCATTTCCCAGGCTAGGCAGAGGTATATCTATATGGTGAGTCACTTGATGGTTCCCTTCCTTATCCTGATAAGATAATCTTTCAAAAGTATTAGCTTCTCCCCACTGCTTCCTCATATCACTATAATGGGGGAAATATTTTCCCAATTAGAATATCATATGTTTTTGTGGGTTCTGGCATTTAGGTCACAAGACATTTCCATGTGAGCAGCAACACTGAAACCATAAGCCAGCAACACTGCTTCACTGTAGAGCGGTACAGTTCAAAAGCAAACTCACTGCAGCATTAAACATTGTTCAGTCACATGACACATCACTACCATTGCTAAACAGCGATCTGGCTGTATTCTAACAAATCCAAGCTGACTATGTATGCCAGAATACTAAATGTCCAGGTATAATTCTCATTAACTATAGACAGGTGCTTGTTCATGTCTCTAAAGGAGAATGAGCTTTCTGACCAGTGCACACACGACAATTTTATATTTTTATTTTTTTGATTGCGACCTAAATGCCAGAACCTGTTTTTTTGTTTATGTAATGGAATTCTGTTTCTTATCTCCATGAATGCAGATTACTTTGACTTTTTTTTGTTTTGTTTTTAGTAAGGGTTTACTTTTTACAGACATACTGCACCTTTATGAGTACACTGCCCGAGTTTAATAGCCCCTGCAGGTTTCTGCCATCAATTAACAGACCACCTTAATTAATTTTGCAATATCACAGCAGCAGTAGGCTGATTCAGCTATGACAAACAATTTATTACAATACATAAGCTCCATCGCCTCACAGTAAGACGCTGTCCGGTTCGACTCTCAGCTAAAGCATCTTCTGCGTGGAGACATGCGTGAACAGGCATTCCTTCGTTGAAGGTTGTGCGTCAGGGCTGGCAACTCGATATGTAAAAATCAACTGGCAATCATTAGCGGACCAGATTTCTGCTGTGGCGACCCCTAACTGGGAAAAGCCGAAAGATACAACAACAACATAAGCTCCATGTCATCAGTAGCATGCTTTACACTGGTTACAATGCCACAGATGGAACAGTGCTAACAGACTCAAACCCATCAATGGCTAACATTTTTATAATTTTACTTTTACCTGACCCTCAGGATCTAGCCATAACTTATGTACATGCATTACATCACATAGTTGAGATCTTACTCCTTTTTTTAAGAAAAGAATGTTCCACTTCAAACTTTTTTAGCTCGTCTCTCAGTGGTAACACCACCTTAAGTTAGCAGTGCTTTTTAATTTTATCACATTCCTGATGTACAGACCTTCATATCTCTTAACCTCTTAGGGCAAGAAGTCTGGACAAAGCATAAAATAATGGGGGAACAAAGCCCAAAAATAGTGACAGATTTTAAATATTCCTCTCATAAACTTAGAAAGTTGCTAGAATAACAGGATTTGTGTTGATGCAAATTTTCTGAAGGATATGAATGCTGAAACTCAAATGGATATTATTTAGTGACTTCAATCCTCAGTTACTTTCCAGAAAGCCTAAACTTTTATGTGGGACAGACCACAAATATGAGCCAAAAATCTCGGCTTCTGAATAAAGCTGGACAGTTGAGAGGTATGAGCCCTTTTCATGTCTATAAAAGCCTTTAAACGTTTGTCAGTTAACTGGACTTAGAGAATTTCAATCCAGTCATTTCAATCCCATCCCTCCTGGTGGACATACTCCTCAAAGGGAAGAAGGTATATCTCAAGCTCTTCATCCACGATTAGTTGTTAAAGCTGGAACTGTCTTTGACATCACCAGGGATTTTGTAATCACCAACATCTCCGCAGCTGCAGCGGCAGTAGTCTGAAACAATTCTGAAACAATTGCGCAACAGTCATCATCTTGGCAAAAGAACAAATACAGAGGTACTCCACATGAAACTTCAAACTCTCACCACAAGGTTCTTCTCTCTTCAACTGGGGAGTATCACTTAATTACTAGTCTTTCAGGCAGTAAAAAGTAAAACTCAGGATTCTTTTTGCCATGGAATAAGTGTGCCAAATATGCCTGCTGCACCCACCAATATGGTATAAAACAATGCAACGAGAACCACCACTCCATAAAACAATAAAAAATGGAAAACATACATCATCTTGGCAAAGGAACAAATATAGAGGTACTGCACATGAAACTTCCAACTCGCACCACAAGGTTTTTCTCTCTTCAGTTGGGGAGAATCACTTAATTACTGGTCTTTCAGGCAGTGAAAAGTAAAACTCAGGATTCTTTTTGGCATGGAATAAGTGTGCCAAATATGCCTGCTGCACCCACCAACATGGTATAAAATAATGCAGCGAGAACCACCACTCCATAAAACAATGAAGGTTTATTGAAAAAAAATGGAAAACATACTGGTGCAGACTTTTCTGGTAAGGACAAGTGAAAAATTAGAAACTATACAAAGGACATTTCCAGACAACCCATAAAGTGAAAAGAAAGAGCCTTTCGTACAAAGTTCAACATGATCCAAATGTGCTTTCAAACCAGCTTCCTTCTTTCTGAATTTGTAATGAAAGATGACCATGCTTCTTCAAGTAGCTCTGGAACATCTTCCTTTGCTGTATCACAGCACCCTCCGCAGAATTGCCATTCTGGGCATAACTCTCCCTGAATCAAGAGGTCATTTTCTTAGGCTACCAAAGCCATTTCCCTCTTCTATATACCATTTTAATAGAGTAATTCTTCATTAACAAGAATTCCAGTGGAAGCTTCTCTCTCTCTCTCTCTCTCTCACACACTAGCCAATACAAAAATGTAGCTGCCTGTCTTGAAACAATATAATTTACACTATGTACAACAATTTTACACATCACTGTTAACTACACTACGTCACTGTAGTTTTTTTACATTTTGACACATCATATGGGAAAGATCAACCAGACTATATTATAACACAAACACACACATGTGACAGTTTTATGAAAACTCTTGATAATAGCTAGGGATAACAGTGATATTGTAGCGAAGTGAAGATAAGGACATTTTCCTTTTCCTCACTGCTTTGCGATCTGAGTTAGCATATTTGGACATTTTGAAGTAGAAAGATCAGGTCGCTCCTGTAAAAGTGATCATTTATTCTACTAGAGCAGTTTGCTGTAGTGCTTACCTAATGTCTACTGCTGTAGCACTTGCTTGATGTCTAACTGAATCACAGAACAGTACAGTAAACTAGATGTGAGGGGGTGGAGTGTGTTAATTTGACTCAATCATTTGGGTTCATCAAGTATGAAATGACTGCATGGATTTGTGATGAAATGTCATACACACATCTATAGCACTTATTTTTTCCACCTCCCCATGTGAGACAAAACAGTAGCATTCAAGTTAAGACAAGGCACTTGGGGAAGTGGAAATCTGTGAGGGAACTAACTGCACATTTACAGAATTACTGCCTTTATCCACTAATATGCTGGTTAAGAGTAAGTGCATAAAACATATTGGTACAAGCCGAACGACAACTTCACTTTAACAACAAAAATAACAGGCACACAGCTTCTGATAAACTCATAACAGTTTGAATAGGATCATTGTTGCAGTATAATTCCTTCCATGAGGGAATTAGCTACGGAGAGACATCAGCCCAGCCAGAGTGCTCTGCAAACATCAGTGGTGGGCCATCTCCTCCCCCAACATGTAGAATGCTGATAAGACATGCAATAACCCATGCTATGTTCTATTCTGTTTTGCTAGTCTGAGAAACAATAGTTATGCCTAGTAAAGGGAACTGACAATTCCTAGTTTACAGAATTTTACTAGAAGAGAGGCGCAGAGTGCCTTGTCATCTTAGAGGATTCCAGCTCTAGAATTTCTGCACTACCCTGAAGTAATGGTAGAGAAGGCGGAACAGACCAGAGAAATATAGATAGGTGCTACTCAAGATTACAAACTCCCACCTCAACCTTAATAAACTTGTGTAATGCAGGAGAATTCACCTCGCAAAGGGAAGGCGGGGAGGGAGACTACACTTCAGTAATGATCCTATTCAAATACTTACTCAATTACTGTTGCACAAACATTCTATGTTTTACATATGGATTACTTGTTTGGTATAAAGCAGAGAAATGCAATAGGAAGTCTCTGCAAAGAAAACCTTTTTTAAAGGAGAACTTACATGGTTTTGTGAGCCAAATCCACTCCATTTTAGAACAGATGTCCACCTTATAGTGCCTAAATGCATGGCTGAAAGTCCAGGCAGCTGCCTCACAATTACGCTGGACTGAAGTATGCTTAAAGAAAGATGGTGACATCTGCATTGCTCTGGGCAAGTGAACTTTTACTTGGTCCTTACTCTATCAGGTTTCTTAAAGCTCAAACTAATACCATTAGCTAACCACATGGACAGGGTCTGCTAAGTTACTGATTTGCCCCTCTTATCAGGCACAAAGGAAAAGTACAGTTGTGTACACTTACCATAAATGTAGATGTTTGAGTGTATTTACTGCTGCAGTCATTACATTTGGGGTAATCTGCTGGCAGGTTGCCCTCAGTCAGCCTGATTAACAAAGTCATGGGTCCTCCATCGGTTGCTGTCCCTTCTTCCATGGTCAGGTCATCAGGAGTATAAAACATGCAGCCGACGCCATAACATCAGTTTTTCTTGCCCCAGATGTCAGGTGCCCCCCTAATGGGGAGCAAATAAACACAAAACACAAAAGTATACCTCCAACCAAAAGGCTTTTAAGCATAGTAAAGGAAAGTAGAGGTACAGCCAGAAAAAAATAGGGGGCTGGAGGGAGGGCAACCAGGACTGCAACAGTGAATACACTCAAACATCTACATTTATGGTAAGTGTACACAACTGTACTATGTTCTTCGTGTTTCACTGTTGCAGTCATTACATTTGGGTAGATTCCCAAAGCTATGGTTGGGAGGAGGAGTTTATACAGCATTAGGGCCAGCTATAAGGCCCTGCAAGACAGCAGTGGCAAAGTCAGCTCTGGATTTAAAGAAAATTGGTAAATGATAATGCTTGGTGAAATTATGTACAGAACTCCAGGTAGCAGCTTCTAGGATATCCCTGGTAGCAACACCTCTGAGAAAGGCTGCAGAAGTAGATGCAGCCCTGGTGGAGTGAGATCTTATCCCCTGGGGGATAGGTTTTCCATGGTACTTATAGCAGAAATGAATGCAATGGCTTATCCATTCAGAAATGGTTTGTTTTGAAATAGCCTTCCCCTCTGCCCCTGCAGAAAATGCTACCAGCAATTGTTCAGATTTTCTTCAAGATTTAGTCCTGTCCAAGTAGAATCTAAGTTGTCTGTGCACATCCAAGGAATGCAGAATCCGTTCCCCTTTGTTCTGTGGATTGGGGAAGAAGGTTGGCAAATGAATGGACTGATTAAGAGCCACACTGAAACCACCTTGGGCATGAAGGATGGATTGGTCCTGAAAGATACCCTGTCCACATGAAACATGATGAAAGGCTCCACTGCCATAAGGGCCTGTAATTCAGATATCCTTCTAGCTGAAGTGATTGCTAAAAGGAAGGCTGTTTTCCAAGAAATAAATTTTAAGTCTGCAGTAGCAGCTGGCTCGAAATGAGGTAGAGTGAGCTTCTCCAAAACAAAGTTAAGGTCCCAGGCAGGGGTAGGAGCTCTCCTGGGTGGTCTCAAGTTTTTTGCCCCTCTGAGATACTGCTTGAGCAGAGGATGAGAGAAGAGGGGTGGTTCTGTGTTATAGTGAGCTGAAATAGCTGAGGCGTGGATTTTAATGGTGGAAAAAGACAGGCCCTTGTGAAGCATCTCAGTTAAGTATTGCAAAATCTGAGGTAAATTTGGTGCTGCTGTGCTCATCCCTAAAGATTGCTTCCAGGCACAGAATCTTTTCCATTTGTCAGCATAAGATTTTCTAGTACTAGGTCTTCTCGCCTCAAAGATGACATCCATCACAGGTTTGCTGAGGGATGATAAGGGTGAATTTAAGTGATTAGCCAGGCTGCAAGGTTCAATGTTGAAAGCTGAGGGTGCAGAATTTGGTTCTCCTGCTGAGACAGCAGGGAAGGGGTCTGACACAGGTGCCATGGAGATATTTGCGACACATTGTGCAGGAGGGGGTACCAGTGTTGGTGCGGCCAGTCTGGAGCAATCAAAATCATCCTTGGTTTGTCCTGTTTGACTTTTAGTAGAACTTTGGAGAGCCGAGGCAGAGGGGGAAAAGCATAGACTGATAGGTTTTTCCAGGTGAAGGACAGAGCATCCACTTTCCAGGCTTGTTTGTGGGGAGTCCTTGTGCAAAACTTGTCCAACTGGTAGTTCTGGGGGGAGGCAAATAGATCTATGTCTGGACTCCCCCATTCGCTTGTCAACATGTTGAAAATCTGTGGTTTCAGTTTCCACTCGTGTGGGTCCATGAGGTTTCTGCTTAGTCCGTCTGCCAGTGTATTCAATTTTCCTGGCAGGAATTGAGCTTGTAGGTGCACTTGGTAGCTCAAGGCTGTGTTCCACAATGCCACGGCTAGTCTGCAGAGGGGATAGGAATGTGTACCCCCCTGCTTGTTTATGTACCACATAACTGTGGTGTTGTCTATCTTTACCATTAGTTGTCCTGGAAGAATGTAGTCCTTGAAGGCTGTCAGAGCATTCTGTACAGCTAACATTTCTTTTTGATTGATATGTAGGTGCATTTGATGTGGGTTCCATTTGCCCTGAATGCACTTGCCTGCCAGGTGAGCCCCCAATGCATAGTCTGATGCATCTGTAGTTAGGGTTTGGGTGGCAGGGGGTAGTGTGAATGGGTAGTCCCTTGTTTTGGTGATAGGCCTCTGCCCACTATAGGAACTCCAGGCGTAGGCAAGGTATGATAGGAATCATTGTTTCCAAGCTGTGACAATGTTGACTCCATAGACTTTTTAGATACCATTGTAGTTTCCTCATATGCAGTCTTTCATATGGAATTAGAAGAATGCAGGAGGCCATGAACCCCAAGGCTTGAAGCATTTGTCTTGCAGATAGCAGGGATTTTGTGGCCACTTGTTTGAAGTAAGTTACCAAATGAATTTGTTTCTCTTGCATGAGGAAAGCCATCTGGGCAGTTGTATTCAAGCTTGCACCCAGGAATTTAATCTATTGACAGGGTACCAGTTGTGATTTCTTTTTGTTTATGGTGTGCCCCACACAAGTTAGAACCCTTTTTACAAACGCCAGATGATTTAGAAGTATGTCCTGGTTTTCTGCCTGAATTAGACAATCGTCCAGGTATGGATATATATTTGAATATTTCTTTGCCTGCAAAATGCAATAACTGGAGCCAGGCACTTTGTGAATACACTGGGCACAGTAGACAAGCCAAAGGGCAGTGCAGAGAACTGATAATGCAAGTAGCCTGCTTTGAAGTGTAGGTATCTTCTGATTGGGATGTGCAGGTATACTTCTTTTAAATCTAGAGTTGCCAACCAGGAGTCTTTGCCTAGCATAGGAAGTAACTGGTGAAGAGACAGCATCTTGAATTTTGGAATCTCCAGAAAGGTGTTTACAGGTCCAGGATTGGACACCATGATTTGTCTTTTCTGGGTACCAGAAAAAGCCTGGAATAGAAGCCTTGTCCCTGTTCCTCTTCTGGTACCAGTTGAATAGCCCCCATACTTAAGAGGGAAAGTACTTGTTTTTGAACCTCTGCCAACTGATTTGGGGGCAGGTCTGGCCACCCGTTTGGTGTGGCAACGTGTGGAAATGCAATTTGTATCCCTGGGACACTATATTTAAAACCCATTTGTCCTGGGTTATGAGTTCCCAGTTCTTTGCATGAAGAGCAATCTTTCCCCCCAAAGGGGTGGTTAAAAGATAAGTGCTTGGTAATTTTAAAAGGAAGTCACTGAGACTGTTTACCATAGGGGGTGTCTTGTTATTTCCAGATTTGGAAGTGGAGGCCCCCACTGCTTAGTTCTGAGAGTCCCCTGGGACTGAAACCTGGGGGTTTTGCTGTGTCTGGGTTTGGCTTGAGAGAATCTGGAAGGGGCTGGAAATGACCATTTCTTAGTAGGCCAGTGTCTACTAAATCTTGGAGGTTGCACTTGTAAGAAATCTTTTAACAGTTTGCATAGATTTAGCTTTATCTTCCATCTTTTTTAGAACTTCTTCAGTCTTATTGCCAAACAGGCGGTCTTGATTTAAAGGAGCATCCAACAATTTAGCTTTAACATTATCAGGCAAAGATTGCTCCTTAAGCCAAGCATGCCTTCTAAGCACAGACCCAGTAACAGGAGGCCTCTAAAGAATCAAAATCACATTGCAAAGTATGTTTTTCAGGAATCAACATAATTTTCTGTTTAAGCAATCCAATAATATGCTGTTGATATTTTAACATATGAAATTGGCAGTTTAAAGCTCTGATTGCCAAGGTTGCAGAAGTATAAACCTTTTTACCCCATCTATCCAGTGCCCTGGAATCTCTGTCAGAAGGGTTAGGAATTTTAGCAGTAGAAGCCTTAATGCCCTTGGGCCCCTGAGAAATGGTTTCTGGATCTGCAACAGGATTTTTGAAAAGGAACTTGTGGGACTCAGGAACCCTGTAGCATCTGTCAGGTTTACTAGGAGCCGGAGGCAGGGAATCAGGGGCCAAACTGGATTCCGAGAACACATCATCAACAATGTCTAGTACAGGAGGTATAGCCAAAGGCCTATGCTGAAGTAGAAGAAGGAAATCCCTAAGCCTCTTTTTTGAATCAGAAAATTCCTGGCTTATGTAAAGTTTCGCCAAAAGAAAAATCCTCAGGAGGGGAAGCAGAGGGAATGGAATCCTCTGCATCAGAATCCTCAGAAGTAGGTATGGACAAATCCAGGTCATTAGAAGAGTCAGAAGAAACAGAATCCTGATCAGAAGATTCATAATCAAGCTCAACCCTAGGCCTCCTGGGGAGGGGGGGGGGGGTTGACTACCCCTGATTAGAGTAATTAGATCTTCAACCATTTTTATCATTTGTTTTTTAGGCATAGGGGCCTGAACATGTGGCCTGGGCGTCTGTTTTTTTAGACATGGATCGAGATTTAGGCTTTAGTAATGAAGGCGGTGTCGCTTTAATATGCAAGTCTGTAGGCCTGAATACACCCTCAGAAGCCGTTGCCTACACAGCGGCTCCGGACCCATCCGAGGTAGAGACACCCGCAGGTTCCATAGGTGAAGCATCTCGTGACATACCGGACTCTGAATGGGTCTCAGTAGAGGCCTGCGAATCAGAACTAGCAGGTATCAGGGGCTGCGAAAGTGCCTCACTGAGTATCGGCGAACTGGCGACTGGTTAGGAAAAGCGTTGCCGGCAGTTTTGGACCTCGGCGGCCCGTGTCTGTCTTAATCTTTGCGTTTTTTTCAGAATCTCGGTAGTCTGATAGCTAACCAACGACATTTCTGGATAATTAAACCAAGAACCAAAATATTTAGAGGCAAAAATGTAGTGACGATGGATAGTGTGCTGATTAAATAAAGCACAAAACCGACAGCAAGGTACATCGTGGTCAGGGCCTAGCAAGGAATACAGTACAAATGAAAATCTTTATGAGGTATTTGCTTTCCACAAGTAATGCAATTATTAACTTTTACTGACATCAGTAAGGAGCAAGAAAACGCTTCCCCAATGGGGTACTTAGCTTTAAGTTGAAGACTTCGGTTCTGAAACTCAAATACAAAAATTCCAGGAGTCGGCCAACCGGCACTTGCGAACTGCTTCTGCTTCGGACACCGCACGGCAAGAAAGACTGATGTAATGGCGTCGGCTACATGTTTTACACCCCTGATGACCTGACATCATGGAAGAAGGGACAGCAACCGACGCAGGACCCAAGACTTTGTTAATCAGGCCGACTGAGGGCAACCTGCCAGCAGATTACCCCAAATGTAATGACTGCAACAGTGAAACACGAAGAATATCAAAGAGATGGTTCCTCTGTCTGAAGTCTTTTGCCCTTCTAGATAGCACCTAAGCTGTCTGTGCAAACACAAGTGCTGTAAAATCCACCCCACATCCCAATTCTAAGGTACAAGAAAGAATAATAGTAATTGGACAGTTTGATTAGGTGAATATTCTGAAACCACCTCAGGCACAAGGTGGCCCCTTCCTTTACACCAGAAGGAGAATCCTCTCCATTTTGCCAGATAAGACATTTTGTACTGGGTTTTCTGACCTCCTTTATAATCTTGTGCAATGCCTCAGAAAAAGATGTCTTACCAGAATCAAAGTCAGATCATCTATGCTACCAGACTGAGTCCCTATAAATTTGGGTGCACCAGTGTATATCATTTCTATGTGTACAGGTCTTTTGGTTAACAGTAGTCTGAAAGGTAGTCAATTTGCTAGATGGAACAGCAATATGAACTACTTCTACCTGGGCAGTATGAGGCCACTAGTACCACCCTTGGTCACTTTAGTCTTGCCTTTTGCAGCACCTTTAATATCAAAGGGGTGGGCAGAAAAAAATTTAATGACAAAAAAAAAAAAATCAACTGCCTAGGTGCCATGGTATGGAAGTAAGCAAGTCCAAGTCCAATTCTCCATCTGCTGTAAGAAACTGGGAGACTATTTTATGCTCAGGCACCAGCCACAGCTGCCACTCAGATTCCAGCTATCTGGCTGCCATCAAAAAGTGGTCCTCAAGTCATTAATGGCTGACAGGTTAACTTCCATGCTTGCATGACTAATTTGCTGAGAAGGTTAGTGTGTGTGTGTGTGTGCTCCTCCTCATTTGCTTATGCATATTACCATGGTATTAATCATCATAAGTTTCAGCACTCAATATCCAAGCAAGACCATGAATGTTTGAGTCACAGCCAGCACTTCTTTAAAAGCAATGTACAGTCAACTGTGGGACGTCCATTTGCTCTGATTTTTGTGTTGTCTGATAATGACCACAGGCTTTGCCAAAGGCATCCGTGGTCAAGATTTTACTGTGTAATGGCAGGGTAACGGCATGCATATGTTCCATATAAATGGACTTGCCCACCAATGCATCTCTCACTGAGTGCAAAAGACAATAATTTTCTTATCCACTGGCTGGGAATATTACACCCAGCATGGTACAAGAAACTATTGTATCTTTCTCATGGGGACTCCTGCTAGGGGTACCATAAAGTTGACGGATACCATGGACCCCAGTATCTTTAAGAAGTCCCTTGTAGGCATGGAAGGTTTCTCTGCTTGCTTGATGAAGAAGACTTCAAGGAACCTTGAGTTTTCCTTGGGCAGAAGGATGCATCCATGTTCCTGCTAGCCCACAGGAATGCAGTCTTCATCTCTGGTCCTAGTCTATTCTTTGACTCATTTAAGAGAAACCTTAGGCTAGCCAAACATTCAAGACTGAATATGTGATTGCTTTGCAGTAACTCCTGTGTTTGGACTTGTAACATATAGCTGTGCAGCTCTGGAGAGATGTGGATTCCCTTGGTTCTCAAGAACACTACTACTGTAACTGAGCACACTGTAGAGCAATTGAGTGCAGCTGAGAAGCCAAAGGAATTTTCTCTACTTTTTGAACAAGGAGATGTGCAGGTAAGCATCTCTGAGAACTAGCATGACAATGAATGCTTTGGGAATGAGCAGAGGAAGAGAAGGCTTCAGGGTTAGCATTATGAATTTGTAGATCTGCAAAAAAGACTGTGCACAGAAAGGTCCAAAATCAGTTTCTATGCACCCTCATTTCTAGGCCCAAGGAATAGCCTTGAATAAAACCTTGAACCATTCCTCACCTTTTGAAACCTCCTCTATGGATTCCTGCTGCCACACCTGTACCAATAATAGGATAACCAGCTACAACTGATCACCCAGTATGTACAGTGGGCATTCCTGGAAATACAGGAAGAGCCTGGAATTTTCTTACAGCTGGATGTGACAATGTCCAGAAATCACCTGTTTATGGCAATTAAGGCCCAACCATTTTAGAAGAAGTTGATATGGCCACTCAGATGGAAGACCTGAATTAAGGTGAGATTAACAGGAGAGGAAGGAATGTTAGATGAATCTTAACTGTTCAGAGGGACTCAGACTGCATCTCTGAGATGGCTCTCATCTTTCTTTGCCACCACCGTATTTCAAAGGCCCTTTTGTTCCTGACCTGCTGGCCTGTAGTTTGGTGTCTGTAAAAGGATCAGTATTTCAAGAGATGGTCACAGATGCACCACTGAATCAGCAGATGAAAGAGTTGCTTTACCGTTTCCATCATCTTTTTTCTCTCCTGTGACCTTTTAAAAATGTCTCTTGTCAGTGGAACACAAGTTCTTAACAACAGGAATGTATCCACAGCCATGCTTGCTTATGGATAAAAGACTCCAATGCCATATCCATGGTGTCTTAGCACAGCCATACTTAATGTATTTTACCTGCCTTTTTCGTTCATAGGTTGGTACTAGGCTATCTGCCCGAAGGCATTTATAAGCCTAGACAGAATGTATTGGCTTTCCCCGCCCCCTTAGATTAGTTCCCTGTGCCTCTGTCCAGCAGAGCCACTGAAGTGATTCCAGAGATAAACTTTCTGTTTCCCATCCACTCAAGGTTTCTTTTGAAGAGTGTTAGCGAGGAGCTCTGCCTAATATAGATTGGGATCTTGTTCCAAAGCATGGGATGTCTCTGGGACAGGAATCTATCCCTCCAGCACGCCCTATTTATTGTTGTGGTGAGGTTTAGATCCCTAGAGCATGTGGCTCGAGGGGATAAGGTTTTCTTTAGGTGGAGCATGTCCATCAATTCTGGGTTGGACATGGCCTTGTATACGAGGCAGAGATCACCTCTGAGTAGGCGATATGCAACCAAGTACAACTGGAGTTTCTTCAGTCAAGCTGCATAGGGCATCGGTTTGAGGCCAGTGATCCTCTTGGTGAGGTACTTCTGTGCTCTTTCCAGCTGCTGCATGTGTCTTGTAAGGTATATCCCAAATGGGGTGTTGTACTCTATGATGGGTCTGATGAGTGATGCGTAGAGGGGCACAATGACCTCTTTTGATCTGGATGCGAACCCTTTTGTGATTAGGTGGGCCACGTAGAAGGATTTTCTAACCACTTTGGCAATGTGATTATCAAAGGTAAGATTACTATCTACTTGGGTCCCCAGATCCCTTGTTATGTCTTCCGTATTTAGGGGACTACCACCTATGTGGTAGTTTCTGGGTACTTTCATTTTTTCCAAAGGGGATGACTATGCACTTTTTGGCATTTAGCTTGAGGCCATGATTTTGACACCAGGTATCCGTCTCAGTGAGACCCTTTTGGAGGATGTCTGTGTCAGCCGGAGAGTCAATTATAGCCTCTAGTTTGCAGCTGTCTGCGAACTTGGTCAGCCATAGTCCTCCTGTGCTTGCCTGTACCTCTGAGGGGTCCTAGGACTGAGCCCTGGGGAACGCCACTTATAACCGGTTTAGAGTCAGACCTAGCTCCCGCAACTCTCACCATGTGGGTTCTGTCCGTGAGCCAGTTGGCAACCCATCTTGTGACATAGGGGTTTATATGTTCAGGCTGGTGAGCTTGTCTAGAATACCAGAATGGGGAATGGTGTCAAAGGCCTTAGCGAGGTCTAGGTAGGCTGTGTGTACCACGTTTCCCTCATCTATAGCCTTGGAAACTGTCTCAAAGAAGTCCACCAGGTTTACGAGGCATGATCTGCCCTTTACAAAGCCAAACTGGGTAGGGTCCAGTGTTTGGAGGTTTCCAATGTCTCTGTTAAAGACTTCCATGACGATGCACTCCATAGCCTTGCAGACCAAGCTAGTCGGGCTTATAGGGTGATAGTTCCCAGGGTCTGTTGTGGCTCCACCTTTGTGGAGCAGAATAACCATTGCTGTGCGCCACTCTATGGGTATGTAGCCTGTGGATAAGGCTGAGTTTGAACAGTGTGTTTAGGTGAGAGGTTAGTTCATCTTTGAGCTCATGTAAGACACAGCCTGGGACACCGTCCGGTCCCATTGATGTTGTATTTTTGGCTTTGGAGAGGGCTGTTTTAACCTCTGTCTGTGATTTCAGGGACTCTACATTCTTCTGGTATGGTTATGGGCCCTTTTGGGGGTGAAGTTTGTGCTGAACCTGACGTTGGCGATATCGGTTGGTTCAGTGTATTGTGTGCCATTCTGCACTAACTCCGGGCAGATCTGAGCATTGCCACTTAGATTCTTGACATAGCTAAAGAATGCCTTGTGGTTATCTTTGGAGTGTTTGGCAATTTTTCTTTCAAAGCTTGCCTTGGATGATTTTATGAGGGATCGTAATTTCTTGCTGATACTGATCAGGGATGTCATCCCTTCTTGGGATTTTACTATTTTCTGTACTAGTTTCCTCCTTCTGTTGTATAGCTTGTTTATGGCAGGAGTCCACCAGACTGGCTTCCTTTTCTTGGAGGCGTGAGTCTTGTTTTTGCTTGGGATGGCACGATCCATGCATTCTTGTAGCTGCCCATAGAATGCATTAGTAAAGGACTATGCAGCTTGGACAGTGTTATCCTTCAGCATGGGGGCTTTGAAACTTTCCACATCGGTCTTAAGTAACGTGAAAGTAAAGTAACGTGTGGCTGCGTGCACATTTGTATTTGAATAACAACTTGGAGATTTAAATGTTGACAGTCTCGCCTTTCACTCTGGATGTGAAGTCCCCCACTGGCTTAAGGATCTCTGCTTGGTACTTTGCAAAATACGTTTGACAGTTGATCATTCTAAGGCCAAGGCAGCAAAAATATGCAATTTTCTCCAAAACTATATAAAAAATCTACTGTTCTGTGCACTGGGCAAAGTACCTGAACCAAGCGCTAACTGTCTTTGGCAGCATTCAGGGAGATGATGATGGAGCCTGTTATCGGTTATATTCCCCAAAACAGATGTCCTCCAGTGAGGAACTCAAAGACATGGCTTCCTGGTCATCTGAATTACACCCTGTGGAAGACAAACGCTGGGTTGCATAAGCCAACTCATCATATTCCATCTTTGAAGGAGGCATACAATTCTCTAAGCAGGAAACTCTAAGCAGGTAGCTCTTTTCTATATTGCAGTTTGTTAGTCAAGAGGAGGGAAGTGATATTACCTGCCAAGAACTTTTCCAAGCCATAATAAAATCTTCATTTACTATTCTAAAGTCATGTAAAGGCAGGCCTGTCTGATACATAGGAGTCTGTGTCAGCAATGGTGCTGAAAATGTATGCCGGTTGTAAACTCAATGGCCCCACTCAAGGGTAATACGACCTACCCTCTGTGCTTTTTTGCCAGTTTGCTACATAACACCAAGCTTTCTCCTGAGCTGGGCTCCACTACAAAGGAAGAAATACTTGAATGCTTATCTTGCAGCACCACCAAGTCTGGATGGAGAGTAGACATTCTACTGAGTGCTGCTTTACATTCAAGAGCACATCCTTCTGCCTTTCAGGGTTTCTGGCACTGGGGGTGGGATGAGGTGGGAAAGATAGATGCCAAAGGTGGAGGTTGGGAAATCCATCTAAGTGGCGCTACCATCTTTGGTCCTGTACATTCTCCCTGGAGTGTCTTTACACTCCTTGGCATCCCTTTTTTACTTTTTATTTTGAAGTTTTTACTTCTATTATCCTCTCTGATCCTCTCTATGAACTGCTCATTTCTTCCCCACACACTGGGGCAACAATCAACCAACATGGTCAGTCATTTTGGCAGACATGAGACAGAGTTTTTTGGAGTTCTGACCCCACTGTGCATGTCCAATAGCATGCTAACATGTTCAAAACTCAAGGTGCAATGGGTGTCAGCAAGGACATCTTGTTCACTTCTGCAACTGATATAACCTCTCAGGACAGCTCTGCACCCATTGATGCCAAAGCTCCAACTAGATGTCTAGTTTCCACTGGAGATTCAACCAAATGAACACATATGGCATATGCTCCCACACCTCACTCCCTAAAAGATAGGCGAACCGACAACACCTCATTACTCCTCTCCTCCATGCCAGCATCATCAGGCACTTGAGCCACTAATCAAACTCCAGCCATCTGGATCACAGTCGGGACTTACCCCTCTATGACAAGAGAGCTGGCCTCTGACATCTTTTTCACTGTCCTCTCTCTCTCTCTTTGTGGCAGTGGTTCTTTTTTGTGCTTTCTCATGAGGTGTTTCCACAGATACAGTAAGCTGCTGTGCAGCCTGCATTGTGTTACTGAACTTCTTTGAGCCACCCAAGCTTGCAAAGTGATCTTTGGGTTAAGGGTAAAATCCACAAATTTTGCAGTCAACTGCTAAACTGGATTCTCCCAAGCAGAATAAATGTCGTCCATATACAGGATCTGGTACTTGCAATGGCAAATTTTCTTTAGATTTGAATAAAACATTCCTTCAGAAACAAACACAGTTTACCAGCAATTTTTTTTTCAATCACAAAACAATACTGTTAAGCTAACAAAAAATTAAAATAAATTTTCACAAAATTGTGCACTTAGCTTTTTGAAGAATTACAGAGAGAAAGGAGCTCTTGTAATAAGTCCAGACAAAGCAACACTTAAACCTTCTCGCCTCCAGAAAAAAAAGAACTGAAGACAACATGAGCCAGCCTCTCATCTGAAGAAGAGTTGGAGACTGCCTAACATCCACACAACTTTGAGAGTCAAGGCAGCTGTCTGAATGTCTACCTGTTACTAATTCCAATATTTAAGAAATTATACTGAAACAGAAATCCATCCAAAAAAAAAAAAACATGTTATTACACTTTGGCAAGTGTGTTTAGTATGCAATCCCTTCTTGCTTCCTTATCCTCTAAATGCCCCTGGTGGTCTCTTACTTTAAATTGAGATACCAAGAAGAATAAGGGAAGCATGCAACATTTATTTCTATGAAATTATTTGGAAGTGACTTGGGTATTTAAGTAAAGATTCTGCTCATTAAACCAGTATGCTACAGTAACTTAAAAGTGATTTGGTTTCTTTGCTGCATTTCCCACCAAACTTCTGTTATGAAGTGACATTGCTATGATGTCACCACTTCAAAGTACATAAATGTGTGCAAATAGATTCAGGTGGTACACTTCACTTAATCCCCAATAATGAAGATTGGGTGACAGGAGCAGAGGTAAAAGAATTACTTGGCAACAGTGATGATGCCAGAGTTATTCAAATTTCCCCAGAATACTGTTAGGAAAGGTGGTGGTGCTGCGGTAGCGCTGTCGCTTCACAGTATGACGTCCTGTTCAATTCTCAGCTAGAGCGTCTTCTGTGTGGAGACATGCGTGAATGGGCGTACCTTCGTTGAAGGTTGTGCGTCAGACCTGGCAACTCGGCACATAAAAATCTACTGCCAATCATTAGCGGACCGGAGTTCTGCTTGGCGACCCCTTAACCGGGAAAAGCCAAAAGACACAACTGTTAGGAAATGCCAAAAGAACCAAATTCTGGGAATAAAGGAGGACTGACGTCTGAGCGCAAGCAGAATCGAAAATACTACAGAGTGAGTGAGTGCCAGGAACAAAAAGCAAGAGAAAGTGCAACAGGAATCAACAAAGGTAGTGTGGGAGACAACACCATCTTGTATCAGAAGAAATAAGCATAAGAGCAGGAAAAACACTGGCTCAACAGACAAGATGGCTGGTTAATGAAAAGAAGGCATACATAAGAACAACAAGAGAAGTAAAAAGATGATGTGAAAAAAAGCTCATGAAGGCATCAGAAATGAAGACAGCAAGACATATCTGGCAGCCAAGGCTAGACAGAGAAGAACAGGCAGTGTGAGGGCTAAACCAAAGAAATTTTATTTTATTTTTAATCTGTTGACTGGGGTAGAGCCCTAATCTCACTGGATCAATTTCAGTCTCGGCATCAAGGAAATCATAACAGTAACACAGACTAACTTTGATAATGTGATAGGTTAAGTTAGTAAAAGGACATAATATACAATTAAATAATTTTAGAACATCCCAATAACAAACAAAATTATATTTTTCTGCAGATTACAGTGTGTTCGGACTACTATTGTTTACATATTTACATACGCACAATACACACTGAGAAGGTGAGAAAGGGGAAAATAAAAAAAGGGTGGAAGGAATGAGGGAAAAGAAGGCAATAAACAGATTTAATAAAATGCTACAGGCAGATAGGAATCATGTCTTAGTGTGAACTGTTGACAGGCAGAACAAGTATTATATTATCTTTAAAACAGCGAGGAACAACTGGTAACCATTACCTTAGTAGAAAAAAAGGGTTGGAAAGAAATCCTAGAAATATACACAATCAAAAAAAAAAAAGCTGAATGAGTTCCTCAACTCTGTATTTAAAGAGAAATGACATGGAAGGAAACCTGCACTGGAAAGCAAGGAAGATGCACAGAAAGGAATCTTATAATATCGATGGATAGTAATATGGGAAGAACTACAGAAGAAAATCATTGGATTAAAGTGACAAAAGAATATGTACTTGATGAGCTGTTTCCTACAAAGATGAGTATCACCAGTGGTGCTTGCTGTACTTTGGAAAGCACAACATATGCTTCTATTGAACGATATCACAAACATGAGAACAGCGACAACCACTTCTTTGCAAAAAGTTGGTCTAGTAAGCAAATGACCAAAAATACCATGATCTTGTAGAGTATGAAGAAATTAATATATTAAGTGCTTTTGTCCAAACAGTTCAATAACAGACTTCTTCATAATATTGCTGCATGTACACCATCGTCTTTTAAAAGAAATCAGTCATGTGACCATGCGTTTATGCTCAGACTCGCACATATCCTGAACTGCAGCTAAAGTCTCACGATTATTTTATTACTTAATAATTAAACGAACATTCATACAACCTAAAAACAATATGGAACTACTACCTTGCAATTTTATAATTTCTCTGCATTCATTCTTAAAGGACAATCTGGAACACTTATTTTGTAATTTTTTGACCTAGAAAGCAGCCAGGCAGTTAAATGCCTTGTAGTCAGACTTTTAAGCCTAGAAATGGATATGAAAACTATTCCACAGTTCCTAAATACTAATTCTTTTACAGTTAGCCAGGAGTATGACTTTATGAAGCAAAGGTCTTGCTAATCAAATGTCATGCAGATCTTACGAGTGGGTGACCATCAAGGTGGAGAAGAAGAGCCTTTTGGATGTGGTATATCCAGACATCTGCAAAGACCATGAAACCATAACTCACAATATACCTTGTAGAGAAACTGTAGACAGTGAATGATAAAAGAAATTAAAGGATATGGCCATAAGACACAAAATGCAGAGATGGACAGGAATCTAGCTGACCGATCAAATGTACAGGATAGCAGTTAGAGGTGGGTGAAATTATCTGAAAAATAAAACTGATAACTAGTGGTATCACAGATTTTAAGCTCGGATTGGTCCTGGTCCTATTCTCCACATTTATACTAAATACCCAATGGGGCCAGACGGCAAGTTCAGTCTGCTATCTATGTCACCAAGAATTCTGTGGTGGTAAATCTGGTAACGATGCCGTTTCCAATGAGAGCTTATGCAGCTTGCAAAGGTGACTGAAACTGTGACATTTAGAATTTAGTGCAACAAAGTACAAGGTCACTGACTCCAGTGGAGGGAATCGACAGAAAATGTACATTTCTATAAGAGTAAACCTACGGAAGAAAATAGCCAAAACACTATAGGAGTTATAATCACTACCAGGATGAATCATACAATTAACCATGAGTGGTTCCTAGTGGACAACAGAAAGCTGGGATAAACTGCTAGAGGAGTGGGCAGTAGACCTGCAGTAAGCATCCTCCCACTGTACAGGCCATTAGTAAGCTTACATCCAACATTCTGTGCCAGAATGTACAGTCCACAAGGTAAAAGTGTCTCAGCTTGCAGAAAGTCTTTAATCCAGGGTTAACAAAATGATGAGGGAAAATGGAAACTAGAGGCATCCAGGCAGACTTACACAGCTTGTTATGTATGTGCCCTGGGACAGAAAGAGACCTACGGTAAAGTCTCCATACATTACAACATAAAACTGCGGAAAAACAGAATGTAAGTTGCAGCTGAATGGGTAGTAATCCAAGATAGGCTTGAAGATGCACTACTTTAGAGGAGGGAAATGGAACACCCAACTAGAGGCACTGATGGAGTGCAAGTCAATGTCAGATTTAAGGATGCTTGATAAAGATGGAATAAATGACAGGGGGAGGTGGGGCTAGCTGAAATATCTGAACAAACTCAAACAGTTTCTTTCATCTGCAATTTTGTATGTTATTTTCTACTTCCTGAAGATATGTGAAACTATTCAACAAATACTACTCAAGTACTCATCTCTCCCATGAAGTCAGCTACAATTCCCTATACTGGTTACTTGAATTATGACACTAACTTGGGCAAGGAATATCACCTAACATGAATATTAGTAAGTAGCAGGCTCACAGACCCCTTGCCGCACTGAACTTCTCGCACTCGGAAAAGCACAGGCAGCAGTAAAGATATTATTCTCAGTGGGAAGAATAGAGTTTCAGGGTGTTAGAGACAGAGACAGTATAATTTGCATGCATACATCAACTACGCAATTCTGAGCTGTTACACAGGGCAAGGGAAAAAATGTGTCAAATTATTCATTCTTACTTGAGGAGCAAGTCACAGAGAATGAAACCACTAATAAAAGTTTTACATAATGGAATGACAAACACAGAAAGATAAAGAGAATATCTGCATACATATGGTCGCTAGCCACAGAATCTACCTTGAGCCACAGAATCTACCTTGAGCCACAGAATCTACCTAGGCAGTTCAAGCATTAGAACTGTCAGAGAGACGGGAATTCCTGTAACTAGGTGAAAACATAAACCACCCAAGAATGAAGACTTAAAAGTTTGAAGGTCTTCAGATATACATCATATACTCAAATTAAATTACACTGGGAGACATCCACTGCAGCCGTCTTCCCACACTCCAGCAAAAGGTTGTATGAAGTAATACGCTTGAAATACAATGACAATATGCAACTGGTATTAACAATGTACTCAAACATGACCCAGCCTGTCAAAGGGTCAGCCAGTGCAAACATTTCTTAAAAATAAATGAGTAGATAAAAATCTGCAGGGCACACTGTTCTAAGCAGTTAGGGAAAACATCCCTACAAAGTCATCAGCAGATTGCTGGATTGCTTCATCTGTTTAATGGTAGCATTTCATCATCAGATTTAACCCTGTGTTGAGATTTTTTAATTCTGCATTTTAAACAGATGCATATATGAATAAATCTTTTGCATAGCATTGATCAAAATACCAGGCGTTTTATTAAGTTTTTCACTACTAATGTAGTAAATGCAAAGAGTTTATCAGGACTAATGTAGGTTACAGTGCTCAATGGCACCAAAATATATGGACAGCTGTTAAGTTCTCCTGAATGAAAAATGTACACCCAGTATTAAGCCAACAGGAAATTCTAAACTGCAATTCTTAAACACTCAAAATGCTCATGTTCTAAACTTGATGCGCTTCAGCATTTAATGGGCCTGTCACAATCTGACAAAGACAGGGCTTCCAGAAGAACAATGAACGTTGAAGGGACACCAGCAGAACCACTGAAATCATACTTCCCATGTTTCCCAACTGTCTTTCTTCCCACGGGATTATGTCCAAGTTATTTTAGCACAAGTCTGTTTAATCTAAATTATAACCAGACATACATCATATATTTCAAACATTCAAAACCACATCCACAGCTTTTAAAATGCATCTTATGAACTGCAGAGGCTGCTTGCATAGGTCCTAGTTATAGTTACAAAGTATGTATCACATCAAAAACAGAAAGGCTTATAACAGTCTATGTGGAATGGGGAAGGACCACAGGATTCATTACTACCTGTCACTAACAATGATGAAACAATATATATTTTTTTGTTTTTAACCATGCCTTCTTATGAGTAAAGGTTATTTCTTCCCCGGAGCTACTAACATGTGGTAATGCAGCATGTACATACATATGCCTGCATTTATAACCAAGTATTAACACCAGAAAGTGTCCCTGTCACTCGTGCTGCATCTTATCTCCAGAAAAAGTTGGATGCTCAGATTCCAGAGTTACTGACAAGCAATGCCAGGAAGCCAGGCCACTCTCACCAAACTATGTATTTTAATAAAAATGTTCCACCTCTAAATTTAAGGTACTTGGACATACTGTAGCAGCCAAACTGCCATTATTTTATTTTGTTTTGGTTTTGTTTACCAGGTTTGCCCAACTGGGTTTAGGGGAAAAAAAATCATGGGGGGGAGGGGGGATGAAAAGCTCCAAAGTGCTAGAAACACTTTTAAACAGACATTCAGTAACTACATGAACAGATATTAATCAATATACATTGACATTACATATACGTTTGCCAGATTTCAAATGAAATAAAGGCAACTATTACAGTATAATATGCATTTAGTAGATATTGAACATGGAATATTTGAAGAGGTGCACTGGGGGTTTGCCAGCTAGTTAACTGATCTTGTGATTACCGCTTAGAAATTAAATGAAATGGAAGTGAGGGAAGGAACTTGGTAGGGCAGAAAACGTACAGTTAAGAGTTGGGGTATTAAGCAAGTTCAGAGACAATTATATATAGCTATCATAAGGTTTATATTAGAAATTAAAGAGGTGGGATGCGAGCACTGTCACAAACTATGTACATAGCTCGGAGTATCTAGTAAAACTATTCAGGTATTGTTGAAGCCTTGTGGGGAATAGGATTCTGAGTAGAGAGAAATACTAACAATATGGCAAGTGGATTCATGTCACTGAATCAATGGACAAACACTGACATGATTCTCATTGATGAAATAGTATTGAATAGCTCTGTAGTACGAAAGGGCATTGTAGAGAATCTGAAACTGCAAAACAAGTGACATGAAATTTTAAGGTTTGGGTGATGGACATAAGCTCGTGTAGCACAGCAGGCAGCACAGATGTCACAGACGTGACAGCAAATGTAAAACAGCAGATATCTGACACATGACACAGTGTGGAGGACAGTAAAAGAAGTAGCAGATTTGAAAAGAAACAGCTATACCCTTACATGCCATCAACTTGTGCAGACTTGCCTCTTGAAAGCATACCACCAAAAACTCAAAAACAGTGAGACTACACTGCTAACATCCAGTAGGTCACCACGTTCGTCAAAGCTTCAACCAGGTAACCTCACTGGCAAGGAAATCAATATGACAATCCTGACATCCTGCCCAGTGCACTGCAGCCAATCCTCATGAAGCATGGTTAAGCCTTCGTGGTGGTGTAGAAGGTATCCTTGCTAATAAGAGAGCCCACATGGATTCCATTCTATTCTTTTTCCCTTGGTTTAACTTTTCCAAGTCTTTTTGCCTTCTAAAACCATGACAGGAAGAGATCACATTCCTAAGTCAAAGTATGATTAACATTCGGGAAAATAATACTGTTTCAATCTTTTTTTTTTGTAAACAGTTTTATTGATTTTAAATAAAGCAAATATATAAACAATCACAAAGGTTTTAACAGGAAAATTGCATTTCAGAAGTGTTAACATAAAAAACTCGGATAATATATAACAAATAAAATAAAATTACTAAAACTATATACAAAGACATCCATTAGTATTCACAATAGTGATGGAGTTGTATATTCACAATAGTGATGGAGTTGTAACTATTTCATATATGTATCACATGGAGAAGATGAAGTTTAGGCTATACATTATCATTATTAGTCTCTTTTCAACAAATTGTGTAAGTTAACCCATAGATAAGTACAGGTCTTTCTAGTTGTTCTAGATGTTATAGTTGCAAGTTGAAAGAAGGAGGGGATTCAGATACCCAATTTCTTGTAATACTCTTTCTGGCTACAGCAAGTATTGCCCAGAGTAAACGGTATTTAACCTTTTTAACACAGTATGATAAGGGTGTATTTAAAAGAACTAGAGACTTGGTAAGGGTAAAATTGTCTGTGAACAGTGGTTGTAGTAGATCATTAACACTTTTCCAAAATGTACTTATAGTAGGGCAGTCGT
The DNA here is from genome assembly GCF_019279795.1 of Protopterus annectens. Classification (NCBI taxonomy): domain Eukaryota; kingdom Metazoa; phylum Chordata; order Ceratodontiformes; family Protopteridae; genus Protopterus; species Protopterus annectens. The sequence continues at coordinate 1,378,518,046 of NC_056741.1, read as the reverse complement.
AGAACATATGAGCCTAATCAATGTTTATATCTGATTTACATTTGTTACATAAGTTCTGCTTTCCATTAATTTTGTTCATTAATTGAGGAGTGTAAAAGGATCTATACATAAATCTCTAAGAGTATAATTTCCATTTAAGTGAAAAAGTTGTTTTCCCTGCAGATTCTAATATATTTATTTTATCTTGATTACATGGAAATGCATTATTGGAAGTATAAAGTAGTTCCAAAAAGTGTCTGAACAATAATATGTTTCTTCTCTAATAAGTCTGTATATAAATCATAGTTTGCCTGAATAATCTTTCCTCTGTTGTGAATAAGATCATATTCCAGTTCATTAATAAAGTTTGAATGTTTTCGTAACATTTATTATAATTTATTTGTATAATTGACTGGATATCCTTAGCAAGAATGATTCCTAAGTATGTAATTTGATCTGTAATGAATTTGTGTTTATCATTATTTATAATTCTATTATTTTTGTTTGAGTAAATGGGTAGGATCTTTGTTTTGCCATTAAATGTCAATCCAGACATCTTCTGAAATATGTTACTAGCATCAAATAATGCAGTTATGGCAGAATTATCTCCCTTAGTAGTAATAAGTACATCGTCTGCAAACAATTGGATTTTAGAAGTTCTCTCTCCATTGAGCTCTAGACCTCCTATGTTTTTATTTTCCCGTATATCATTGGCCCATGGCTCCATTATAAGAGTAAATAATAAGAGGGAGAGGGGGCAACCTTGTTTAGTTCCTTTAGTGATAGGTATTTGGGTTGATGTATATGATCCTATTTTCATATAAACTAGAGCTCCCTTATATAAATGTATTAGTAAATTAATGAAATTATTTGAGACATTTAGACATTCTAATAATGTGAACAGATAGTCCCAGTGTATTCTTGTTTTCCAACTCTATTTTCAAAAACAATGTGAGATGGTATACACGGATACCTAGATGATATGTTTTTGTTAATAAAAGGGGAGTTGGAGATGGTTAATGAATTGGTAGAGGAAATGTCCAACATGACATCCTTCTTGACATTTACCTTTCAATTTGATAAACAAGAGATGGCTTACTTAGATGTAATGCTGAGTAAAGACAGCATTAATTTATAGAAAACCTACATATTCAAATGATTTTCTTCATTTTATAACAACCTTAATCCCCATGTTGCAGAATGAATTTAATGTTAGCTTTATAACATCATTTTCTAAGGATACAAGTATATTATGAGGTACATTAAATAAAAATTGGGCCCTAATTAATGAAGATGTAACCCTCAGGACTAAACTAATGTCTAAACCTAAAAAAACATACCGGAGAGGATGCAACATAAAATCCATCCTGGAGAGTAATTTAAAACCCTACATACCCAACAAATGCATGAACAAATGTGGTAGATGCCCCTACTACAAATTCATCCTGACAACTTTTACTATCTCGGATGAACAGTATAAACTAGAAGGTAGATATGATTGTAATACGAAGGGGGTTGTCTACCTGGCACAGTGTCAATCATGTATTTGTTTTTATGTAGGGAAAACAGAAAGATACTTCAAACAAAGGATATACGAGCATCAATATAGTATAAACAAACAGAATAGTACAAATGCTTTGGCTAGACATATTATAGATGAACCTAGTCATCAGTTTAAATATTTGATTATTGAGCAGGTAGTAGCCAATATCAGAGGGGGTCCATGGATTTTTGAAACTGGAAGAACTGGAGTTTTTATGGCAACTGAGACTCAATGCGCATTCATATCCCAGACTTAATGATTATTGCTCTTTGAAATGTATTTTAAAAAAAGAAGTTATATACTTACAATAACGTTCCATCTGAGTAGGTAACTTCATTTGTCAGCAATCTGTGGGTATCAGATCCGAATCGGATCCATGCCGGCAGCTTTATTCAGCTAAGATCCGAGCTCCAAGCCTCTCCCTCTTACCCATAACCCCCTGCCATCCTCCTCAGTCTTCAGATCGAGTTTGCTTAGCCTTATAACCTACTACAATCAAGATCCACTAAACTTCCTAACCTGATGTCATCTGGTACAGAGAACACAAGGTACTAAAAAGACGAGCTACAGGCTAGGGGGATGGAGGGGGGGCGTTGGTTGCTGACAAATGAAGTTACCTACTCAGATGGAACGTTATGGTAAGTACATAACTTCTTTATCTGAAGTAGTTAACTTCATTTGTTCATCAACCTGTGGGACAGAGTCCCCAGCTACCTAAACTTGGGAGGTCCTCATGGAAGAATATTTTTAATTTATTTTACATTTGTTGACTGGGATAGTGCAACTGGATGCATGTCCATTTTCAGCAGAGGCCCGGGGAGAAAGTAGCTCCAAGGTAAGCAGATACAGCATTACATAATACCAGCATTACATATTACAAACAGACTATTTACAGATATTACATAAGTAAGCAAGTTAAACAAGTTCCACAGGTAACAGTTAATCCTGAGTGCAAGTCAGGATTAAATTAATCCTGGTAATATTCCGGAGCACTGCAGAGCCAAAGGACGCCCTTCCTCTGGAAATTAAATCCAGCTTTTAATGTGTAATAAAGGTATGGGATGAAGCCCAAGTGGCTGCAGAACAAATATCATCCAAGGACAACCTGGACCAAAAGGCAGCAGAAGTTGAAATCGATCGAGTAGAATGGGCGTGAACTCCAACAGGTTCTGGTCGGCCAGAACTCTTATATGCAAGAAGTATACATTGTGAAATCCATCTGGACAATGTAGCTTTTGACACAGGTTTACCCAAAAAGGGTATCGCAAAGGATATAAGGAGTTGCTCAGATTTTCTATGACCAGCAGTCCTGTGTAAATAGACCCTCAATTGTCTGTGCACACCTAAAGAGTGTAATTTGTATTCAGCTTTGTTTTGATAATTTGGGAAAAACACTGGCAAATTGATAGATTGATTAATGTTGGACTCTGAGGCGACTTTAGGTAAGAAGGAGGGATTGGTCCTGAGGGAAACTCTATCTTTATGGAAGACCAGATATGGAGGTTTGGTGCAAAGGGCTTGAAGCTCTGAAACCTTTCTGGCCGAAGTGATGGCAATGAGAAAGGCCATCTTCCAAGATAAGTATTCAAGATCCACCGAAGCTGCAGGTTCAAAGGGGGGGCCAGTGACGAAGAACAAGGGTTAAATCCCACGGAGAGACTGCATCCTTCACAGGAGGCCTTAACAGGAAAGTACCCTTAACGAAAGTTTTGCAGATCATGGAAGAAGCTAATGAACCGAGATCACTTCCCACATGAAAGTGTGAAATTGCTGCTAATTGGACTTTGACGGTGGAGGAGCTGGCACCTTGATCAAATAGGTGTGACAAAAACTCTAATACAGTTGATATCGGGGCTGTAAAGGGGTCCATATGTCTATGTTCCACCCAGATCGAAAAACGTTTCCATTTGCTCTTATAGACCTTCCTGGTAGAAGGTTTATGAGTGGCTACTAGAATAGCTCTGACAGAAGAGGAGATACCGGGAGTCCTAGCTATGATTGGAACTGGATCAACCAAGCTGTGAGCTTGAGATTGTCCAGGTTTGAAATCAGATCCAGAGTGGGTCCAGAATCCATGGAGGATTGACCAGATGAGACCATAGGCAAGGGAACCACGTTTGACTAGGCCAGAATGGGGCTATGAGGATCACTCTGCTCCTCAACCGACGAGCTTTCTGCAAGAAACTTATCATGAGGGGAAGAGGTGGATAAGCATAAAGTAGACCGGATGGCTAAGCATGGACTAGAGCATCTCTGGGGGATTCCCCTGGTGGGGTAAGTAGAGCGAAGTACTCGCTGCACTTTGCATTGGAAGGCAACGCGAAAAGATCGCAGCAAGGTTGACCCCACTTGAGGAAAATCTGCTTCGCTACTCTTGGGTTCAGAGACCACTCATAAGGTGAGAGGATGGTTCGACTCAGCTTGTCCGCCAAAATGTTGGACCAACCCGGAATGTGCGTTGCTATGAGAAAGCGGTTGGTGGAGATTGCCCATTCCCAAACTCTCATGGCCTCTCGACACAGCGGATAGAATCTGGTTCCCCCCTGTTTGTTGATATACCAGACTACAGACATGTTGTCTGATTGAATCGCAATTGTCCCTGTGGGAAGAAGGGCCTGGAGTGCTTGTAACACTAACAGCACCGCCCTCATCTCCAGGACATTGATGTGCAACAAGGTCTCTGAGTGTGTCTACGTGCCTTGGACGGTTCTGCCCATGCAGTGCCCCCCCACCCGAGAAGAGAAGCGTCTGTGGTCACAGTGGCTTGGGGTGGGGTCATAGAAAAGGGACGCCCTTCCCGGAGATCCGAGGATTGGATCCACCAGAGTAGGGACCTCTTGCAAGCATTGCTGAGGGGAATAGTCATACTTAGCGGATATTGCAGGATAGACCATTGGACCTGCAATGTCCATTGCAGGACCCTCATGTTTAGACGAGCGAATGGTGAAAGATTGATGGCAGCTGCCATGGACCCTAGTGCCCTCAGGACCAATTCCGCTGGGGGGCCCGGGGATTGTAGGAGAGCCATCACATGGAATGTCAAAGTTCGAAGCCTGTCCGGAGTTACAAAGGCCCTCAAGAGGTTTGTATCTATCCTGGCTCCTATGAAATCTAAGGTCTGAGTTGACTGAAGGGAGGATTTCTTGAGATTGATAGAAATTCCCAGATGAGAGGTCAAGTGAAGGAAGTAATTCCTGGCTGAACAGAGTAGATGCCTGCTGGGGGCGGTTAGGAGCCAGTCATCTTGGTATGGAAAGACCTGTATCCCCTGAAGCCTCAGGTGGGCCGCTACAACTGCCATCACTTTGGTGAACACCCTGGGGGCTGTGGTGAGACCAAAGGGAAGGACCCTGATCTGATAGTGACTGGCTCCCAGCCGGAAGCAGAGAAACCTCCTGGATTGTCTGTCCATTAAAATGTGGTAGTATGCATCTTTGTGGTCTGCAGAGCACATCCAATCGTTCTCCTGTAGGAGTTGGAGAATGGATTGAATGGTGACCATCTGGAATTTTTCTTTGGCGACCGCTAGGTTCAGAAGGGACAGGTCGAGGATTGGTCTTTAATCCCCTATCTTTTTTGGCACCAAAAAGAACCTGGAGTAGAAGCCTGATCTGGACTGGTCTTGGGGGACGGGCTGGATTGCTCTTTTTTCTAGCAGCTGCTTTATTTCTGCGGCTGCTGCCTCCCTTTGATTGGGTGGGACATCGGGGAGGCTCCGGGGTCTGAGAGGACTATTCAGAAAAGGGTAGTTTAACCTCTGGAAATGATTTGAAGCACCCAGCGATCCGTTGTAATGGACTCCCAAACTGCTAGGTGCCTCGAGAAGCGCCCCCCGACTGCCTCCAGAGTGGAGCAGTTGGGTAACCCCTCAGGGTTGCTGCACGGGCTGATCCGAAAAGGGTTCTCTTGACTCGAAATTCTTCGGACCCCCTCTGCCTCTGGGCCGGCGTCCACCCTGTCCTCCTCTGCCTCTGAAGGACGAGGGGTTCGGAGCGAAATGGGACTGTTGATATTTCTGGAACCACATCTTCTTTTGTCCCCTTTGGTTCCTGGAGAAGAACCTTTGGGGAGCCGAGAAGCGGATTCCGATGGCAGACAATGTCTTCCCGCTTTTCTCGCTCTGGACCAGCGTGTCGCGGACGGTCTTGCCAAACAGCGAAGAGCCTTCAAAAGGGGCATTTGCGAAAGACGCTTTGAAGGGTTCCGCAAAGTCGCAGAGGCGGAGCCAGGCATGCCGTCGTAAGACAATGCCCGCTCCACTAGCTCTAGTGGCTCCTTCCATGGCATGGGAAAGGAGACGCATAGAAGTGTTCGAAATGGACTTAAGAGTGGCCATTAGGGCTGAGAATACTTTCTTATCCTCAGCCGAGGTGGACTCTGAGGGCGACCCTGCGTATTCCATGATAAGATCCCGCTGGAGTCGTATGACATGTACCATGTAGTTCAGTGACCTTACAGAGAAGGTGGCTGAAGCAAACATCTGCTTCCCTATGCGGTCCATCGTCCGAGACTCCTTGGGAGGATGGACCGAGGAAATCTCCTGGGCCAGTTCCTTCTTGGTGGCAGCCACCACCAACATGGCATCTGCTGGAGCACCCTTGCTCCAAACCGTCCTGTCTGTGGGTGGGCTAAGAATTTTGTCAGGTCTCTTTGGTATGGGCTCCACAGTGTCCGATTCCTTCCATGCCCTGGTAGTAATCAGATCTACCAGGGGAGCAGCGGGAGGGGACACCCAAGAGGTAGATGGGCCTGCATCAAACACCTCCAGAAACGCAGACTCATCGGAGGAAGAATTTTGGGTTGACCACCCCCCTCTAATATGAATCATTTCCATAATGTCTCCAAAGGAGACGTCCTCGGGGGTGATCTTGGGGAACCTTCCCCTTCCTCTAAGTCCGTGTCCTCTGTCAGGGACTCAGGTGAGTCCAAGTGCCTCCTCTTGAACTTACGTTTGTGAGGAACCTCCTCAGGGGGGGTTGTCCGAGGATGCCTCACCAACCACATCCTGTTCCTCTAAGGGAACCATCTGGGACGTAGGCGCAGGCTGTCCCTGGGGCCGGGTGATGGAAGGCCAGTCTGAGAGGGAGTGATGGGTGGAACCGTAGCAGGAGCCTGGGGCCTCGAGTCCCTCGACAAAACCCTCTCCACAACATTGAACGCCGAAGGAGAACTGCTCTCTCTAAGCTCCGGGAGCAGCCCCTTAGGATCAAAGGTGCGGACCGGAGGTGGCGCCGATGCATTCGGATCCGAAGGGCCAGTGTGCTCCGACCGAGATGGAGCCGAAGACACACTAACACCTCCAGATCCAAAGCTCAGCTCATGGCTCCGAGAGCTCAGATCTGAAAACGGACCCGATGAGCTTGAGGGTACGGTCGGAGCCGAAGAAGGGAGTACTATCGGCGCCGAGCCTCCCCCGGCTCCGATGCTGCCTGAGTCCAATGGCTCTGAACCCCAAAAGTGGGTTGAAGAAGGAGCAATCGGGGTGAAAAAGGGGGTCAAGCTCCCCCCCGGAGGGGGGGGAGGCAGGATCACTCCCATCTGCAGTTGGGCCTGGAGAAACCTTCGCATCATCCTGTCCATATCTGCATCTGACAAGCTTCTTGTAGACCTTGATGAAGCCACCGAGGCAGGCCTGGAATGACGCCTCAAAGACCTCGAAGGCGACCATGTCTCCTCCTCCTCCGCCCCCGGGGAAAAACGGGGAGAATGGAGCCGGGAAGGAGAAGGCCCAGAGGCCCTAGGAGAGACTAGCTGCTTCGCTGGCAAAGCCGAAGAGGAAGCTTCGGCTCGCCGCTTGTGGTGCCTGCCCTTTTTTCTCTCCCTCCTAGATTCCCTCTCCTCCTGAGCCTCGGTGTGAGGGTGAGTCCTGGCCAGGGGAGCAGGGATGGTGGGCAGAACCGCTGTGGTAGCAGCCTCTGCCGGTGAGGGAAAAGAGGACGAAGCTGAGTCCGGGGGGCAGAAGTCCCGCCAGAATCAGCTTCGACCTCCTATCCCTCAAAGCCCTGGGGTTGAAGGCTGCACAAATAGTGCAGCCCAAAAAAAGGTGGTCAACCCAAAGGCAGGTAACACACCGAGTGTGGCCATCTGCCGGGGACAGCTTATGGCCACACTCGGTGCATTTAGAGAAGAAAGTTTTAGGGGCCTCGGCCATAATTGTAAAAAGGGTCCAACCCAAACACCTTCACACACATGGGAAGAGGGAGACTATTAAACTGAGAAAATATAAAGATTTAACACAAAAACTTGGCTAAAACAACTACAAAAGGGAACAACACTCACTCATTAACAATTAAACTAAAACTAGGTAAACAAACAGAGGACATTTTCTTCAAAAACTCACAAAACCCTACACCTAGAACTCATTCTAGTTGCTTGAATAAGCCGCGGCAAATGAGATCTGAGGACTGAGGAGGATGGCAGGGGGTTATGGGTAAGAGGGAAGAGCTTGGAGCTCGGATCTTAGCTGAATAAAGCTGCCGGCTCAGATCCAATTCGGATCCGATACCCAGAGGTTGATGAACAAATGAAGTTAACTACTTCAGATCTAAAATAATTACTGAGATAAAAAATATGTATGTCAGTAAACATCTTATATATTATAGTTTTATATCTCTGAAAAAAGTATAGCAGTATATTAGAATACTGGTGTTTAATAATAAATTATAACCTAGATATGTAGGAAACTGCAATTTAAAAATCACATGCTATCATTTTATTGGGTGGGTTTGTGATGTCATTAATTAACAAATGTATTTAAGCATCAGTTTGTATTCCTTTCATTGTCTGAAGAAGTTCATTATATGTGAACGAAAGCGCTCACATTAAAAGGTTTTTATCCATATTTATGGTTTACTGAATTTATTGACTGCTAAGACGTGTCTTGAACTCCTGGGAAGGAAGTTTGTTATATATGTTTTTATTTATATATTCCTTTATCTTATCTTTAGATTCTATATTATGTGATGGTTTGATTAATTGTGTGGAAGTGACATCTAAGAATTCATCTATTATATCTTGTATGCTATAAACATCATTTTTCCTTAAAGAGTATATTTCTTTAATATGGTTATGTTTATTAATTTTTTTGGTTTTATTTTTAAAGTTAGTTAAATGTTAGTCTTGTGATGTAACATAGCGCTGTATCCCTCCTTCATTTTGTTTATTTCATCTCTAATATTCTTAGATGTAGGCCTGTCCTTAATTTTAAGATGTAACATATCCAGTTTGTCTTGTATTTTTTTTAAGTCTTCGTCCCAGGACTTTCTTTTGTTATAATACCATTTATTTGTCCATACAGATATGCTTTTAATGCATTTTTGTGTTTCTTCTTTTATTTGAGTTAGGTATGCAGGAATTCTTTTTGTATGTACAGTAGGAGTATTGTTAATATTAAGCTCAAATGTAAGAGAATTATGATCAGAAATAGGGCAGGATACAATCTTACTATTTGTTAAGTCATCTATTATTTGCGTAGATATAATTACCCTATCTATTTTGGAGTATGTTTTATATCTTTTGGAATAGAATGTGTATTGTGAAGAGCTCAAATCTGTATAATCATGGATATCTTTCAGTTGATAGGAGTCCATGAATTGTATTAGTTGTTTAGCCTGTGGTGTTAGCTTCCTTTTCCCTGAAGTACTAGAGTCTTTATCATATCATTTAAAACACAGTTAAAATCTCCTGCCATAATAATATTACCCTCAGACTGAGATACAATTTGGTTCAAATGTTGTTTAATAATATTGGTTCCAATGCCCGGTAACCAGTAGTTGTTTACTAGGGTGAAATGTTTTTTTATTTATTTCAATTATAACTAAGCATAGCATCCCCTTGTCATCTTGATACGATTTAATTATTCTTGGTAAAGTGAGATATCTATTCCAAAGAATAGCAACACCTCTTTTCTTTTTAGAGTGTTCAGAACTAGCAATAACTGTACACTTATTAGTGTTTAGAAAGTTAATGTTATCTTTCAGTAGGTGAGTTTCTTGTAAAAAAAAAAAAAAAAGATATGTTTGGTTTGTGAATGGTTAAGTATTTGAATAACCTTCCTCTTTTGATAGGATTATTCAGACCATTTATGTTGACTGATAAACCTATTAATGTGGCCATTACAACATTTTAGCAGTGTTAATATGCTTGGTATCTTGTCTATGTTTTGTATATATTTTACGAAACCCTCTCCAGAATGTGATTTGTTTAAACTATAAACTATGTCCATTACTGCAAAGTGAATAGACTGTGTGTTTTGATTTTTGTAACTTTTTAACATTTATAGATAAATGGATTGTAATGGATGTCAGAAAAGACTTATTGGTAAGATCAGATGTAAAATATAACTTATATAAAAGTAGTGTAGCTACCCGCCTGAAGTTGTAAACTCCTTGTCCCAGTGACATTAGTCACTCGGATCAAACCCCTAAACAATAGCAACAGAACACAGCCACCACTAGACATAGATATAAAATCAGTAAAACTATAACTAAGTAAAATACTATATCGTAATTATATCTTGCAAATAAAATGTTAGATTTAGTGTAACTCATCTATGACAATACAATACTCTAGTATCAAGTGGGTTGTATACATTAAAAAAATGAGAGAATAAAACAGAGTTTGCAAAGTATCCTAGGTTAACAAGATATTTCCTTATAAAGGAATAAAACCAACTTTAGTTATCACAGTTCCAGTAACCATTCTATGATGCTGAACAAGATGTTTATAACCATTGTGCATAAAACCGTAATTGCCCTTTGTAAACAAATTATATTGTGAAGTAAAATATATGTTGAATTACTTCTTTAGACACCAGTACTAAAGGCATTCCAAACAATCGTAATATAAATCTCAATATAACAGTTATGTATTATGTAAAGAAAGAGAGAGGAAAAAAAGGCTGTTACTATGAAGCAATAAAATCTCTTCCGTTGAACCTTATAAAGTTAGGTAATAGTAGAGATTACTGGTGCAATTGTTGTTTCCAACAATTATCATTAATGAAACCAACAGAACTCATTAACCGCTTCAAAAAGGATTAAACAAAGTTAAAAGACAAATCTTGAAGTGCTACATATTACCATTATGACCATTCAAATGATAAAGTGCAAATATCAGAACAGAATATCCATTGAAGAAAATAAGCCAAGTGGAATAAGTGCAAACACTACTAAAATATACACATTAAAACCAGTAAAGTAATCAGCTCAGTTAATAAAGAGTGTTTTCAGATTGAAAGATCTTATAACTGTGTAACCACTTGAAAAAATAAATGCCTTCATAACTAACCGAGCATAAGTTGAATAGTACCATCTCCATACGTAGTAGTAGCATCAGAAAATACATTTGTTATAGCCTAACATATAATGAAATGTATTTTACCTATTTAAACTGCACACAACAATGTATACATTAGAACACTTGCGTTTTTCCCCTTTTCCACTATTCATTTTCTTGCTATTTACAAAAAAAAAAGAAGCAAATGGTATAAATGTTTGTTCTTCTTTCCATATATGTCTTATCTCATCACTCTTCTACAAGTTCAAGCCAGTCAAGTTCTCTAAGTGAGATACAGTGATGGCTGCAATAAGATGCACCAGTGGCAAACTTAGCAATTTTATTGTAGCAGGCCTCGAGCTTGTTTAGGTCTGTTTGTCTAAGTAAGGTAAGTATAGGAGAGGCGTAGAGCAAAGTGGAGATTAGGTAGGAATTGGCAGCAGAAATTCTGGCTGTCTTGGTGAGGAATTGTTTCTGCACAAAGCACCTAGTTTTTTGTGAACCTTTTTTATGGTAAGAGAAATGTAAGTGTCAAATCTCAACACCAAGCAGTTTGGTGTGTGCTGTTGGGGAGATAACGGTTCTGTCTTTGGCTAGAATATTAAAATGGGGGATAATTAGGTTAGATTTAGTGGGTTGAAAGACAAGGAGTTTGATCTTGCTCGGGTTGAGTAGCATTAGATAGCCAGCTTAATGCTAGAAGTCTAAATCTCAAAATGCACTCACTCGAGGCATTCCTTAAAATGGAGAACATCGATACCTGTGCAGTGACTGAGACCTGGTTCAAGGCTCCAGGGAGCACCCCTGCACTACCAGGCTATACCTCATACCACACTTTTCGGCCATGTAACCTGGAACAGAACACCAAAGCCGGAGGTGTGTCCATATTCATTAAGGATAGCCACACCTCCAGGCTAGTTGCTCAGCATAATGCATCTGAGGTTATCCAAGTGCAACTAACTCTGGGCAAAACTGCAATCCAAATTGCAGCTTGCTACAGATCCCTCACAATGCCCCAGGATTCCCACTCCTCTTTTCTTGATGTACTGGAAAATAATAGGGTTCAACCAAACACCCTAATAATAGGCAATTTCAACTACCCCACCATTAACTGGGAAAACTACTCGTGTACCAACTCCTTCACACAACGCTTTCTGGAATTCATAAACTCCAATGCCCTGGATCAACTTATCCACATCACCACCAGGGGCAAAAACATCCTAGACCTAGTCATTACCAACATGAGTGACCGCTGTTCCACACCTGAAGTCAACTCCTTGTTGGTCCGATCCGACCACAAGTTAATCACCCTTGATATCTACATCCCATTAAGGAAACCACGGTAAAAAAATTCTCCAAAGCCAACTTCATGCTTCTTAAGACAGAAGTGGTGAACTTCATGACACCTATGCAGATGGACAATACAGTTATGACTGCTGAATCCTACACAAATGCATTCTATAAGCACTTATACGAGTGCATGGATCATGCTATCCTAAACAGAACCAAGACGCTATCCTCCAAAAAAAGGAAGCCAATTTGGTGGCCCCATGCCATAAACAAACTGTACAACAGAAGGAAGAAATTGTTGCAAAAGAGAGTAAAATCCCATGAGTGGAGGAGCTCCCTGGTCAGCCTCAGTAAGAAGCCAAGATCCCTTATAAGATCCTCCAAAGCTAGCTATGAAAACAAAATCGCCACGGATTCTAAGGACAAACACAAAGCATTCTATAGCTATGTCAAGAATCTCAATGGCAACACCCAGATCTGCTCTGAGTTACAGCACAACGGCACGAAAATTACAGAACCAACTGATATTGCCAACATCCTGGCAGATAGGTTCAGTGCTAACTTTACCCCCCTCTCACCCCCTAAAGGGCCCATATCTATACAGGAAGAATGCAGAGTCTCTGTAATCACAACTACGCAGGTAAAAGTTGCACTCTCTAAAGTCAAAAGCACAGCATCCATGGGACCGGACAACATCCCAGGCTGCATTTTACATGAACTTCAGAACAAACTGGCTCCCCACCTAAGCACCATGTTCAATCATAGCCTCACATCAGGCTTTGTGCCCACTGAATGGTGTACAGCAACAGTTATCCCACTCCACAAAGGGGGAGCCACCACTGATCCCAAGAACTATCACCCTATTAGCCTGATGAGCCTGGTCTGCAAGGCCATGGAACGTATCATCATGGAACTCATAAACAAACACATTGGTAACCTCCAAACTCTGGATCCCACCCAGTTCGGGTTTGTGAAAGGCAGATCATGCCTCCTGAACCTGAATGACTTCTTTGAGGCAGTCACCAAAGCCTTAGATGAGGGTAAGGTGGTTCACACAGCCTATCTTGACCTTGCCAAGGCTTTTGACACTATTCCCCATTCTGGAATTATAGCTAAACTCACTAAACTAGGTATAAATCCCTATGTCACAAGATAGGTTGCCAACTGGCTCACTGACAGAACCAACACTGTAAAAGTTGCACACTCCAAATCTGACCTCAAACCAGTGACAAGTGGAGTACCACAGGGTTCAGTCCTGGGACCTCTCCTGTTTGGTATCTACTTCTCTGAAGTACAGGCTAACACAGAAGGCCTCTGGCTAATGAAGTTCGCAGATGAATGCAAACTAGGAACCATAGTCAAGTCCCCAAATGATGTGGAAATCCTACAAGGGCCTCGCGGAGACAGATGCCTGGTGTCAGAGCCATGGCCTCAAGCTCAATGCTAAAAAGTGCATTGTCATCCCCTTTGATAAAAACTCTGTACCCATGAACTACTACATAGACAGCAGTCTACTTAACAGCAAATGTGTGATAAGAGACCTTGGGACCCAGGTGGATAGTAGTCTGTCCTTTGATAGTCACATTGCCACAGTAGTCAGGAAGCCCTTCTACGTGGCACACCTCATCATAAAAGGGTTCTCATCCAGGAAAAAAAGAAGTCATTGTTCCCTTCTACTTGACACTCATTAGACCCATTATAGAGCACAACGCCCCTTTTGGAATGTACCTCACAAGACATCTGCTGCAGCTGGAAAGGCCACAGAAGTACCTCACTGAGGATTACTGGCCTCAAACAGATGCCCTACACTGACCGTCTCAAAAAACTCCAGCTTTACTCCATAGCATATCACCTACTCCAAGGTGATATCTGCCTAACATATAAACCTATGTAAAACCCAGAGCTGTTGGACTTGCTACACCTAAAGAAATCCCAATCCCTCTGAGCTACATGCTCTAGGGACCTAAACCTTGTCACCACAATAAACAGGACATGCTGGAGGGATAGATTCCTGTCCCAGAGACTTCCCATACTCTGGAAAAGGCTACCCATCTATGTCAAGCAAAGTTCTTTATTAGCACTCTTCAAGAAAAATCTTGATGAGTGGATGGGAAATAGGAAATACACCTCGGGGATCACTTCTATATCACTGCTCGACAGTGGCACAGGAAAATAGGAAAATAACTTTCTTGGGTGGCGTAAGCCAGGGAACCTTGTTGGCTAGGCTTACGTAGGCCCTCGGGCCGATAGCCTAGTACCCACCTATGAACCTATGAAAAGGCTTCCTGTGCTCTTGTGAAGTTCAGGTATAGTTGGGGCTGAGCAGATGAGGGTGGAGTCATCTGCATACTGTACAAGAAAAGCATGCTTGGTGGCTGTGAATAGATCATTGGTGAAGAGTGAGAATAGTAGGGGACCAGGGATGGAGCCTTGGGGAACACCGAGCATTACAGTAAGTCCAGGAGATAGGTCATTATGCCAGACAACTGATTGTTGGTGGCCAGTTAGACAGCTGTGAAACCAATCAGTAGCTGAATGGGAAAAGGATAGGTTAATGAGAACAGAGATTAGTAGCTTGTGTGAGACCATGACAAAAAGCCTTGGATAGATCCAGAAATATAGTAGAGGAGAACAGACCACTACTTTTATGATGGACAGTGTTGGTGAAAGAGAGCAAGGTGGTAGTAGTGCAGTGGTATGGCTTGAAGCCATGCTGGGTGCTGGAGACGAGGTTATTAGCGAAGAGGTAGACTTGAGAATGGATGCATTTCTCAAGTATCTTGGAAAGTGGAAATGGATGGCTATGTGGCGGTAACTGAAAAGTTCAGTGGAGGAGCCATCTTTATGGAGGGGAATGATGTGGGAAATTTTCCACAGTGGGGGGACATATCTTTCTGTTAAGGACTGATTATTTAAGATACAGACTGGATAAACTAGGGTTACTGCTGCTATTTTTAGGTATTCAGAAGGGAGACTGTCAGCTACAAGTTTTGTAGGCTTAAGTTTCAATAGAAGTTTTTTTTATATAAGAGGTAGGTACTGATGAAAAAGAAAAGACTGTGGGCAGACTATCTGGTTTTGATGTGGGGAGGTTGGGTAGATGGTTTTGTTGTTTAGTCAAAGACAGAATGGTTTCATTAAAGTGTTTATTGAACGCGTTAGCAATACTGCTGGAGGAAGGGGGAGTGGTAGGTGTGGGGGGGGGGGGTGCTTATTTTACCTAGGTGGAGAATGGAGTTTATTGTGGAGCAGAACTGCTTAGGGTTGTGATGGGAGGAGTTTAGGTCAGACTGATAATATTGGGTTTTATCTTCTTTTATTTGCTTTTTGACCTTATTGCGCAACTCTAGGAATGACTGTCTAGAAGAGGGTTTTTTGTTAAGCACCAGTGCTCCCAGGCCTTATCTCTGATTTTCATTAGTGCCCTGGTGCTTTTTTGTACCCAAGGGGAGTACTGCATTTTGAGTCTGGCATTTCTTATGTGGGCATATGTGTTTAGGAAGATGCTATTGAAGAAGTGGATGGCTTCATCCAGACTGAGGTACTTTAGTGGTGCCTGCTCACATTTTTGAAGGGATGAGATAAAGGAGAGAGGGTTAAAGTTTACCCTATTTCAGATTTGCCTATAGATAATGGGTTTAGCACAATTTAAGTGGTGTCTCAGAAGGAATGTTGGAGTGTGGTCACTGAGGCTGTCTGGTAGACAGCAAGCTAAGTATGAGTGAGAGTCTTTACTGACTAATATCCAGTCGAGAGTAGTATGTTTGTTAGAGTTTTTATTTATTCGGGTAGGTGACTGTATTAGTTGGGAGAAACCATGAAGGTTTAGGTGCTGGGCTGGGTGACTGTTACTACAAGATAGCCAGTTGATATTAAAATCACCTAGGATTGTGGTTTCCTGGGGAAGGAATGGTTAGCCCAGCTCAGGAGGTTTTCCAGGGGTGGGATGTTTTGGCCAGGTGGGAAGTAGCATCCTATGATGTTGACTGTTACATTTGGGTTTAGTTTGAGGAAGTTTAGTTTGAAGTTTTGCTTAGCTGCAAAGTAGTTTGCCATAATTTCACAATCACTGTAATGTAATTTATCAATGTAGGGTGTACCTTATACATCTGTAAGCACTCCTTTATCCATGAATGTGGGATGCTGTCAAATGCTTTTTTGTAATCTATCCATGCTATACTTAGATTCTTCCCCTTTTTACAATTCTCCATAATTAGTTTATTTAACAACAACAAATGATCCTTTGTTCCATATGACTATTTGGTTACCCTTTTGTTATATTGCCATAATTGTATTTTCTTCTAAATGACTTACAAACTCTGTCAGCATCAATTCCAGTCTGTAGTTAATGCATTATCGGAAGGCAAGTCATTGGTCTATAGTATTTAGGATAGCTTGCAGGTTCACTCTTAAGGAGTATGAGTAGTATAATTTTTCCTATTGTTAACCAGGTCAGTGTCTGTTCGGGGTGCGCATATAAGTAGCTCTTAGGGCTAAATCTTTGTGTAAAGATGTTAATTGTTTTAGCCAGAAGTTTGGTACAACATCTGGGCCTGGGGTTTTCCATATAACTACTTCTCTTAATTTTGTTTCAGTTTCTCTGACCATTCCTTCATCCCACTTCATATCCTGTACATTTGAACTTCTTATTGTTTCTTTTACCTTCCTCCATCTATTCAGCAGATTATGTTCCACAGGATCTTCACAGATATTTCTCCAAAATGTGTCTATTTCTTCTTTTTTGGTAGTGTTTCTATTCCTTTTGCATCAATTCCAAATTCTCTATAAAAATTTTTGGGTTGTCAATAAATTGCTTATTTTGTATTTTCCCCTTTATATTTATCTGCATCTGCATATTTATTTATTTATTTACATTTGTTTACTGGAAAGGTCCACTGGGCCATGGAGAGCTCATTTTCAGTGGAGGCCCGAGGAGAAAAGCTCCACAGAAAACATACATCAATACAGAGAAAAAAAAAACAATAGTAGTAGACAATGGAGAGATGCACATTAATAGTTGTACCATAATTTAGAGATGGTAAAAGAGTATAGTAGCTGTCCTTCAGGAGTATTTGGTTGTCAGATCGGAGAGGTCTATCTGGATGGTACAAAGTAAGTAAGTAGTGTAGAGAGGGCGGGGCATGTAGACAGTTTGTATATAAGTTTATGGGTGGTGGTTAGCTGCATATATGTAAGATGTTGAGGAAGTTCAAGACAGTTTAATTGGTGCAATGAGGCACAGTGATGAGATGTAAATTTGGCATTAGTTACAAATTCAGCAATTTTGTTATAGCATGTGGTAAATTTAGATTTCAGAGATGACTGAATATTGGTAAGGAGAAGGGCACCATATTAGAGAGATGGAAGCAGAAAGAAAGTGGCTAGGGACAGTCTGGAGTAGTGATTGAGGAAATAGTTGCATCTATAGAGGAGGCCGAACTTTTGATGCGTTTTCTTGATGTTACTAAGGATATGCAAGTCAAATGTTAGGTTTTCATCTATGATGACACCTAGCAGTTTGGTGCTTGGAACAACTTCAATGATGGTTTTATTTTGAGAATGAATGTTGAATTCATTTCTGTTTAGGGTGCTAGTTTTTTGGGGGGTAAAGAGCAGGAGTTTGTTTTGTTGGTGTTTAGGGTGAGGTGATTGTTGACTATCCATGTTTCGGTAAATGTGAAGGAATTTGGGGTGAGATGTTGAAGATGAGATGTGGAGTTGGCAGAGCAGATTATTGTTGAGTCATCAGCATGGTGGATGATGGTACCATGTGTCAGAGTGGCAAGTCATTTATGAAAATGTTAAACAAGACAGGGCCAAGTACGGATCCTTGAGGAATGCCTGTGGGTGTATTAAGAAATGGTGATAAAGAGTGTTGCCACTTGGTGGACTGTTGCCTGTTTGTGAGGTACTCTGAGAACCAGTTTAGAGTTGGAGGTGAGATGCCTAGGTTGGAGAGTTTAGTGAGAAGAAAGGGGTGGGTAACAGTATCAAAAGTCTTGGAAAAGTCAAGGAAGAGTGAAGAAACGATTTTTACAGAGTCTATGGCATGGTTGACAGTATCCAGAAAGGAAATAAGGGATGAAGTAGTGCTGTGTCCAGGCCTGAAACCATGCTGAGTAGGAGAAAGAGTTTGGTTGAGAAGGGGATGGTTAAGGAGCTGGGTGTGGATGAAATTTTCTAGTATTTTAAAGATGGGTGAGAGTACAGCTATGGGACGTTAGTTGGAAATGTCAATTTTTTCCACCTTTATGGAGAGGGGGAATATATGTTTTTCCCAGATTGTGGGTACATGGGATTCTTGGATAGCTCTATTGAGTACAATACTGATGGGATAAGCAATATAGCTGGCTGACATTTGAAGGAATTCTGAAGGTAAGTTATTGGGTGCATTTGTGCCAGGTTTGAGTTTGACAAGAAGTTTTTTTTAAATAGTGGAGGTTGGTATAGGAGAAAGAGAAAATGTAGGTGGGTTTAGAAATGGAAGTGATCTGTGAGTATTGATCTTTAGATGTAAGGTTGGATTAAGGAAAAGTGGTGGTGAGGCTGGCTATGGTATTGATGAAGTAAGAGTTAAAGAGTAATTCTATTTCAGTAGGTGTTTTGTCTGGGTCTGGACAAGTATCATTATTAGTGCTTGGCCAAAGCAGGGAAGTAATTGTACCCCAGAATATTTTAGGGTTTTGCCTGCGTGTGTTTTGTAAGCTTAGATAATGTTCTTTTTTGTTTTTAATTACTTGATGTTTCATTTGATTGTGCAGTTGTTTACATAATAGGAGGTCAGAAGGATTTTTTTGTCAGGCCTTCCATGCTTTGTCCCTGGCTATTAGAAGTTGCTTGGCAGGTTTGGGGAGCCATAGTGCATGATTAGTTTTGACTTGCTTTTGGCGGAGGGGGGCTAAATGATTTAGTATTCTGAGGAATGTTGAATTAAAATGTTCTACAGCATCATCAAAGGGAAATAATTTTAGTGGGGTCCCAGTTGATTTTAACTAAAGCTTCATTTAGGGTAGTTGGGCAGAAATGAGATAAGTCTCTAGTTAGCTTGCATTGGTGTTTACTTACAGATGGGTTGGTTTTGCATACTACAAAGGCAGGTAGGTGATCACTAACACTGTTGAGTAATGCACCAGAGGATGAGATTCTATCGAGTTTGGAGACCATTATCCAATCCAGAATGGAGCCTTTATAGTTATCATTGTTGGGTTGAGTTATGTTGGTTATTAGTTAGGTGAAGTTGTACAGGTTGATTTTAGAGGATGGGTGTTGATGAGGCATATCAAGCCAATTAATGCTAATGTCACCCAAAATGATTGTTTCATTACTTATATTTTTACTTGTCCAGGCTAGGATTTCTTCTAGTATAGGAATGTTATTGCCTGTGGGAATGTATATTACAATGATACAGATGCTTTTACAGTCATTCACTTTTAGGAAAGCTATTAAGGTTTCGGCTGTGGATAACTGTGGGACAGACAGTGTATGGAACTACAGTAAAGACACTTGGATATGTAAGAGCAGTGCCTCCACCTGTTTTGCAGTGTCTATCACATCTTATGTAACAGTAGCCAGGAGGGAATTCGGTATCTTTGATATAAGGTTTTAACCAGGTTTTGGTAGCTGCTAGAATATCAGGTTTGTTTTGATCTATCCGGGCATGTAAATGGGGAATTTTGTTCATGATACTTTGGTGGTTAATTGCTGTGAGGTTTAGTGATTAATGGGAGTTGGAGGGGCTTTGAGAGTGGTAGTAGTGGGACCTGGATTTGGATGTATGCCTCCACATTGTGGTAAGTAAGACTGTATCTGTTGGAGAATTATGAGTAACTGTTTCCTTCTTGCACTATGTTTATTATTTGGGGAACAGGTTATTCTGTAATTTTTTTGTAGGGGAAGGATTTTCAATTTGCTTTGTAGAATTAGGTCAGTAGCATATAGGCTACAGATTATTTTGGAGAAAATTGGGTGAGATTGTATGTAGGTGGATGTTATGGAAGTAGATTTATAATATAAATGAGTTGTGTGGTGTGGTGAGGTGTGATGTCAATAGTAGTAAGATTACAAAGATAGGGAGAGTGTGAGGAGCATTGTGTTACAAGTGAGAGACATGGTTTAGAGGAGGAGAATGTATGTGTAAAGGCTGAGGCTTATATGTGCAATGGCAAGAGACAGGCTGTAAGGGTAGTAGAGGTTGATCAGAGTTAGATGTGTGATTGGATGATTGTGATTGGTAGTAGAGGGTGAAGTAAGGGGTGGAGGTAGGAGTGACAGATGCTTATATGTGTAATAGGAAGAGAGATTGTAAAGGTAGAAGAGGTTGAACAGAAGAAGTTTGAATTAGGTGTGTGACTGGATAGTAGTGGGTGGAGTAAGGAGTGGAAGTAGAATGGAGGAGTGTGATGATGGGTGGAGTTAGGGTCAGAATAAATGTAAATGATACAGAGCGGGTGGGAATATTGGTAGGGTAGGGGAGGGGAGTGAGCCCAAGCATAGCAAGGGTGAACTGAGTGGGTTGAAACCACCACGGAACTCACACAAGTAGAAAATATGCAAAAAAATATCAGTTGTGGATTGCCTATTTCAGGTCAGTGTTAGGGATTACATATGAAAATACACAGTAGAGGCCATTTTTGACTAAAGCAATATATATATATATATATATATATATATATATATATATAGCATTAGTAGCTGTTATCATTGAGCTTCGGGTTAAAGAGCAGTTGATGGAAGTTAATAAACTTACATGTTAGATGTGTTGTTCAGGTATTTTACATGGCTGAGATAACAGTGTGACAGGCGTATGGAGGGGGCAGGTAAAGTGAGAACTTGTTAGTGTGAATGCCACTATGCAAACTCAATTACTTGCACAAGTTGATTAGATTTTATAAACTATAAAGAACAAGCCAAATATAAAGACAGAGAGGTAACCAAAGCTGCTCAATAATCCATTCATAAAGTGCCTGTAACTGCAACTGGGATATTCTCCAAGAACCAAGCTTAGATTTAAAAGCAAAAGAATTTGATAAAATTGTTGTCGGTAAGCGCTTTCACATTTGCTTCCTCAGACCGTTAACATTCAAAAAGTCAGTCTGCTCTTTTTATAGTAGTCATGTGTTTCATCTTATAGAGCTTTAAAGTGATACAAACCAGGTTATTGAAAGCATCATTAA
Organism: Protopterus annectens; assembly: GCF_019279795.1. Taxonomy (NCBI): domain Eukaryota; kingdom Metazoa; phylum Chordata; order Ceratodontiformes; family Protopteridae; genus Protopterus; species Protopterus annectens. The sequence continues at coordinate 1,378,496,785 of NC_056741.1, read as the reverse complement.
AAAAGTTCAGTGTCTTAATACTTCTATGCTAAACAAAATAAATTCACATCTATTAAGAATTTACAAAGTACACATCATTCAATGCTTACTAAGAACTTACTGATATATAATGCTTGTTGCTAAAAAAGACATATCTTAATAATAGTAACTGCAGCCATTAGAAAAGGCATCAACTATTGCATAAAGCTCAAAAAATGAAAATTTCTCAATCAGTATGTGCTATATATGCATTAAACTGTGTTAAACTGTGTATACCATTTATGTAAAGAACTATCAAAAACATTGTAAGTATGCTAATCATACAAAACAATATTCACAAAACTGATAGAAGTCACTAATCATTAAAATCACAAGTTGAGAAGTCACTAATTAAAAAATGCATGCATTTATAACAGATATCTTTAAAAACATTTCCTAAGGCATTTTCAAAAGCCTATCATTATATATTTACACTAAAAAACTATCTAAACATAGAATTACAAGTTGTTAATATTGTAAATAGCTTTATTTAAGGCGTCTGGCTCTTAACACTGGTCGAATAGAAGCTCGTTCATTAAGGCCACTGCCTTTATCTGCTCTAAGCCGGATCATCCAGTTAACTTCTACTCCCTCAGTAGTATTACGAATATTCCCTCGTCTTAATATTGGCAGGACACAATCTATAGCCATGAAAATAAAGCTGTGTTGGTTACCATACTGACCTACATGCTTAGCCAGTGCATTATTATTATGTCCAATCCTAATAGCATATAAGTGTTCTCTAATCCTAGTTTTAAATGCCCTATTAGTCTTGCCAACATAGAAAGCCTGGCATTCTTGGCATCTAGCCAGGTATACCAAGTTAGCTGTATTACATGTGGCATCAACTCTAAAGGTAAATATCTGACCAGTATCTGGGTGCTCAAATGTATTCGCTTCACATATATACTTGCAATATTGACATTGTTTACAAGGATGGGTTCCCATCAAAGCCATTTTGTCTCGCCCATCATGGCGGTGACAGAGTAACATCTTAAGGTTGTTCCTATTTTTATACTGAAACTTAGGGGTAATGCCCACTAATGACCCAATCTCCTGATTGCTGGTAAGAATCCGCCAGTGCTTATGGATAATGTCGATAATGTCCTTTCTATCATTAGTGTAGTACATTTGTATTTTTATTTGCTCATTGTCTACTTGTCCAATTATAGGCTCATGTATATGATCAGAGAAGTAGGGTGCAGCTCTATTTGATCTTAATCTATGTATGTCTTCTATAGTTCTTTCGACTTCATGTGATTTGTAACCCTTTGAGCAAGTCTCAATTTAAATGTATCTAGTTCATTCAGATAACCCTCTTGTGTGGCATTAAGCCTAGAAATTCTCATACCTTGGCCTTTAATAATATTATGAAATATATAACGGGTGCATACTTGTCCTATGTAGGAGGGCATTCCTATAGCATTTCTTCCTATACACACCAGTATTCACTTTTCTCCTAGCACCCTCTCCACATAAACATCCAAGAAGTCTATACGATGTGAAGAGTACTGATGTGTAAATTTCAAATAGTCAACCCATTGACCAAGGTCATGTATCTATCAAGTTCAACTTGATTACCTTGCCAAACAAGAAACACATCGTCCCAAAAACGATATAAAAGCATGGGAGGCATGTAAACCACAAGGAAACAATACATCCTCTTCCCACATAGCTAAAACATGTTGGCGTAGCTGTTGGCACATGAAGTGCCCATAGCCACGCCATCACGCTGGATATATGCATCTGTTCCATATATAAACACATTGTTCTCTAAAATGACTTCCATAAACATAGAAATCAAGTCAATATGTTTTTCTGTATATTCGCTGTGTAGCATCAAATACTTTTTTATGGCCTCTACTCCCTCTCTATTAGGTATGATGGTAAATAACGATTGGACATCCATAGTGACAAAGTACATATTCTGAGACATATTAGTATTCTTAAAGAACTTATATAATTCTACTAGAAATTGTTTGGTATCCCTGAGAATGTACTCATTTCGTTCAACAACAGGTCTTAAATATTTCTCTACAAAAAAGAAAGGCTCAGTGCTCCAACCGCCTCCTGAAACAATAGGCCTCATGGGGTTGTGCCATGTTTATGTATTTTGGGGATGCCATGTATACTTGGGTATTAGGGCACTCCACAAATAAATATTTTGCCAATTCCTGGTCAATGCACTGACTAACTTCCAAATCATGAACTATATCTATCATTTTATAAATGGTACTCTGAAGCTGTTGTTCAGATATAGTCTTATAGTACCTATCATCTGCTAACATGTCCAACATGTTATTATGATAATGTAAAAAATCCATCACCACCAAAGGGCCTCCTTTCTGCTGGTCTAAAATTACATTTTTATCTGTTCTAAGCCTATTTAATGCCTGCTTCTGTTGGAAAGTCAAATTATATGACCTATGTGAACTATGTGTTCGAGTAGCAAATAACTGATAGACTTCTTCTACAACCTTATAGAAGGCCTCTAACAGGGGTGATTTTGGGGTACATATTCACTCAATTTTCTCAATGATGGTTGCACACAATTAACATTATTACCAAACTGGTATCTAAGCATTACATTTCTACTAAACAGTTTCAAGTCTGTGAGTACATCAGTAATTCTACTATTTACACTGGGAATAAATGTTAAACCTTTATTTAATAGTTCAAGTTCATATGGATCCAAAGGTCGATGCGAAATATTCCATACTAGGTCACTGTTCATTTGTTCCACATTTTCTTGAGTGTCTGTCCTTGTGTCCTTTCCCCGGACAGTTTGCGTTAACACTGTACCAGAACAATCATCATGCTTACAAGCCTCTGTTACATCTACTAATCTTCACCCAGGGTCCTCCAGTGTTACAGGACCACACTCACATAAAAGTCTGGTTACAGCTGAAGTACATATAGATGGAGGTAGTGTGAGCGTAGAGCCAACAGAGGGTCCTGTAGTACGCTCTAAGACCACTAAGAATATTGCTCTGGGTTCTTCACAATTACCACAAGAAAAAAATTTTCCCCAGTTTCCCCTTCCCATATCTTTGGGGAGGGGCTGACCGATCTGCCAGTCGGGGAAGGCAGAAACGCAAACTGTCCGGGGAAAGGACACAAGGACAGACACTCAAGAAAATGTGGAACAAATGAACAGTGACCTAGTATGGAATATTTTGCATCGACCTTTGGATCCATATGAACTTGAACTATTAAATAAAGGTTTAACATTTATTCCCAGTGTAAATAGTAGAATTACTGATGTACTCACAGACTTGAAACTGTTTAGTAGAAATGTAATGCTTAGATACCAGTTTGGTAATAATGTTAATTGTGTGCAATCATCATTGAGAAAATTGAGTGAATATGTACCCCAAAATCACCCCGTTAGAGGCCTTCTATAAGGTTGTAGAAGATGAAGTCTATCAGTTATTTGCTACTCGAACACATAGTTCACATAGGTCATATAATTTGACTTTCCAACAGAAGCAGGCATTAAATAGGCTTAGAACAGATAAAAATGTAATTTTTAGACCAGCAGATAAAGGAGGCCCTTTGGTGGTGATGGATTTTACATTATCATAATAACATGTTGGACATGTTAGCAGATGATAGGTACTATAAGACTATATCTGAACAACAGCTTCAGAGTACCATTTATAAAATGATAGATATAGTTCATGATTTGGAAGTTAGTCAGTGCATTGACCAGGAATTGGCAAAATATTTATTTGTGGAGTACCCTATGATACCAAGTATACATGGCATCCCCAAAATACATAAACATGGCACAACCCCCCCATGAGGCCTATTGTTTCAGGAGGCGGTTGGAGCACTGAGCCTTTCTCTTTTTATGTAGAGAAATATTTAAGACCTGTTGTTGAACGAAATGAGTACATTCTCAGGGATACCAAACAATTTCTAGTAGAATTATATAAGTTCTTTAAGAATACTAATATGTCTCAGAATATGTACTTTGTCACTATGGATGTCCAGTCGTTATTTACCACCATACCTAATAGAGAGGGGGTAGAGGCCATAAAAAAGTATTTGATGCTACACAGCGAATATACAGAAAAACATATTGACTTGATTTCTATGTTTATGGAAGTCATTATGGAAGTCATTTTAGAGAACAATGTGTTTATATATGGAACAGATGCATATATCCAGCGTGATGGCGTGGCTATGGGCACTTCATGTGCCAACAGCTACGCCAACATGTTTTTAGCTATGTGGGAAGAGGATGTATTGTTTTCTTGTGGTTTACATGCCTCCCACGTATGCTTTTATCATCGTTTTGTGGACGATGTGTTTCTTGTTTGGCAAGGTAATCAAGTTGAACTTGATAGATACATGACCTTGGTCAATGGGTTGACCCCCTATTTGAAATTTACACATCAGTACTCTTCACATCGTATAGACTTCTTGGATGTTTATGTGGAGAGGGTGCTAGGAGAAAAAGTGATGTTTATGTGGAGAGGGTGCTAGGAGAAAAAGTGAATACTGGTGTGTATAGGAAGAAATGCTATAGGAATGCCCTCCTACATAGGACAAGTATGCACCATGCTATATATTTCAGAATATTATTAAAGGCCAAGGTATGAGAATTTCTAGGCTTAATGCCACACAAGAGGGTTATCTGAATGAACTAGATACATTTAAATTGAGACTTGCTCAAAGGGGTTACAAATCACATGAAGTTGAAAGAACTATAGAAGACATACATAGATTAAGATCAAATAGAGCGGCACCCTACTTCTCTGATCATATACATGAGCCTATAATTGGACAAGTAGACAATGAGCAAATAAAAATACAAATGTACTACACTAATGATAGAAAGGACATTATCGACATTATCCATAAGCACTGGCCGATTCTTACCAGCAATCAGGAGATTGGGTCATTAGTGGGCATTACCCCTAAGTTTCAGTATAAAAATAGGAACAACCTTAAGATGTTACTCTGTCACCGCCATGATAGGCGAGACAAAATGGCTTTGATGGGAACCCATCCTTGTAAACAATGTCAATATTGCAAGTATATATGTGAAGTTTAATACATTTGAGCACCCAGATACTGGTCAGATATTTACCTTTAGAGTTGATGCCACATGTAATACAGCTAACTTGGTATACCTGGCTAGATGCCAAGAATGCCAGGCTTTCTATGTTGGCAAGACTAATAGGGCATTTAAAACTAGGATTAGAGAACACTTATATGCTATTAGGATTGGACATAATAATAATGCACTGGCTAAGCATGTAGGTCAGTATGGTAACCAACACAGTCTTATTTTCATGGCTATAGAGTGTCCTGCCAATATTAAGACGAGGGAATATTCGTAATACTACTGAGGGAGTAGAAGTTAACTGGATGATCCGGCTTAGAGCAGATAAAGGCAGTGGCCTTAATGAACGAGCTTCTATTCGACCAGTGTTAAGAGCCAGACGCCTTAAATAAGCGCTATTTACAATATTAACAACTTGTAATTCTATGTTTAGATAGTTTTTTAGTGTAAATATATAATGATAGGCTTTTGAAAATGCCTTAGGAAATGTTTTTAAAGATATCGGTTATAAATGCACGCATTTTTTAATTAGTGACTTCTCAACTTGTGATTTTAATGATTAGTGACTTCTATCAGTTTTGTGAATATTGTTTTGTATGATTAGCATACTTACAATGTTTTTGATAGTTCTTTACATAAATGGTATACACAGTTTAACACAGTTTAATGCATATATAGCACATACTGATTGAGAAATTTTCATTTTCTGAGCTTTATGCAATAGTTGATGCCTTTTCTAATGGCTGCAGTTACTATTATTAAGATATGTCTTTTTTAGCAACAAGCATTATATATCAGTAAGTTCTTAGTAAGCATTGAATGATGTGTACTTTGTAAATTCTTAATAGATGTGAATTTATTTTGTTTAGCATAGAAGTATTAAGACACTGAACTTTTTTAATGATGCTTTCAATAACCTGGTTTGTATCACTTTAAAGCTCTATAAGATGAAACACATGACTACTATATAAAAGGAGCAGACTGATTTTTTGAATGTTAACGGTCTGAGGAAGCAAATGTGAAAGCGCTTACAGACAACAATTTTATCAAATAAATTCTTTTGCTTTTAAATCTAAGCTTGGTTCTTGGAGAATATCCCAGTTGCAGTTACAGGCACTTTATGAATGGATTATTGAGCAGCTTTGGTTACCTCTCTGTCTTTATATTTGGCTTGTTCTTTATTGTTTGGTTTCTGAACAGAGGGGAATTTACACCGCTGGATAAGAACTTTTAGATTTTATAAACTATTGGAGATGATTAGGGGATGATGAACTTCAAACAAGCTTGGGTGTTGAAACACTCTCACCAGATACTCTTGCAGTGAGCAGTGACTATGTTAATTCATAGCCACCTTTCTAAGAGGGGGTGTACACACACATTTGAAGAGTAGAGGGTGGATGCAGAACACACTAAAAACTGGTTGCGACGGACCGGCTACTAATTCCGAGGCATACTTCTAAGTTATTCTGCCTGTGCTGATATCTTTAGTTTGTTATTTGCAATAGTGTACAATAGATCCTGGTCTGTTCTAATACTGCTTTTATCACATATATCTTTGAGTATTTTTGTTAATCTGTTCCCTCTTCTGTATCCTTCTAACAGTGATACTTGTCTTAAATGCTTTATAGTTTTCTCTATTCAAAACTTTCACGACAGCATTTGATTTATCCCCTTCCTTTTCCTTACTGCTATGTCTTTCTGCGGTAAGACTATCTGCTATTAATTTAGCTGCACAGTAATATACTTTCTTCTGTTATATGACATGAATTTCTATGACTAGACTTGATTACTGTGTTCATTTGTTTTATCAAAATTCTAGCATTTTGTGCCTTATTGACTTTCTGTAATCTACTTCTTTCATTGATCTTAACATGTCTATCCATCTTTATTAAGTCAAGCAACTCTTCCCTTAGATCATTTTCTTCTAAATGAAAAGGCACATTTTTTGTTCTCTGTTTCCTGTGGGCATTCTACAGAAAGTTCCAAAACATCTTCCTGTGACATTCTCTTCAGCCTGTGTCATCCGTTGCTCTTTCATATGGGAACTCACTGGCATATCACTCCACAACACTGCGTCAGAGATGCCACAGTTTACTGTTCATTCCCTTGCTCTGGAACACCAACTGAACTTTTGTACTGGTTTCCTACTAAGGCTCCAAAGTATCTTCATATGGCAACTGATCAGATGCTTTCCACTCCACTGGTTCCTCATTAATTTGGGGACTCATTGTTCTATCAAGCTGTGATGTCACCACAGTTAGATTTTCTACACTAAATCCTTTACTTCACAGGTTATCTATAACTGCAGTTTCTACTTCCTTAACTTCTCTATTACTAATCCTCTTTTCCACTTTCCCCTTTGTTTTATTATTTTTTGTGTTGTAAAATTTTCCACATCCAGATGCCTTTGCCTGTATTCCTCTTTAATATCTTTGGTGCTGCTTTTTTGTATTGATTAGTTTTGCTTTCTGCTTTGCATAAATATTGCACCAAATTAAAGTTCTTTTTCTTTCCCATATCCAAATTTCTTCTTTAGATATCGCCCAATCCTCCTGCTTCTCTTTACTTAGGGGACTCATTTTCCAAATTTGGGTGCCTTTGCCTGCATTTCTCTTCACATAGCTAATTTTTTGTACTGATTAATTTGGCTTTCTGCTTTGCATAAATACTGCACCATATCAGATCTCTTTCTTTCCCATGTCCATATTTCCTTTGTATACCTTTCAAAAATCTCTAGATTTTGTTCTTTATATTTTCGCACTTCCACAGTCACTTCTTTTTCCAAATAGCCCAAGGTTTCTTGGTCTACGTAATTTTTTTTCATGAATCTGTTATACTGAAGACTGTATATTCATATGGCAAATGATCAGATGCTTTGCTTAACCATAAATTTGCCTTTGAAGCTTTTGAAAGTTTTTCTTGTGCAAGTATTTTTCTTTCCTCTAATTTCTCTCAATCTTTTTGTACATCTTCTATCTGGTAATTCAGAGCTGCTTACATAATAGTTACAATACATAATTTCTTTCTTATCCTCAACAGGCCACTATCATCTTAAATGCTCTTTTTTTGGCCTGTCATTTGTTGTGTTTTTTGTCAACTAATACTTTTTACAACATGGGGCCCATCCCCCATCCTCCACCTGAGCCTGGCCTAACCCCACTGAATGTTTCTGTGCCTTGAAGATTCTACACTATCATTTTTTTCCAGTCCTGGCACCACTGCGCCAACCAGAATTGGGCACTTTTTTATTGTGGGACTTGTGCATCCGTCTTTTTTTTTTTTACCTACTTCTATCCACGGTATACGTTATATAAAATACAGTCTATGTATCAGTGGTGTTTTGGTGAGGCTTTGTAAAAAATAGAGTCCACCTTCTGAAGGTACTCACCAAGACTTAGATGAATTCAGTTCCAGCTATACTGCTCTCCTTTGCTTGCTGATTTTATCATCTCTCCATCTGGAGCAGTGAAGATGGTGTTTAAATCCACCTATCACTTTCCAGTTAGACACTGCATATGGAAGTTTGACACCTCAACAGCATTCTGGTTCTGTGAAAATGCCCCTTCACACAGACATGATAGTCCACAATTCATGGGGTTACTCAAGCAATAAACACAGACGTTTGGAGGCATGTGTTCCAAAACTCCTCTTATGACCCACTATAAATGTGTCAGTCATATATTCCAACAGACGCTGTGCTGACTCTGGAAAAGCATCTTTCAGTGACAGAAATACATCCTGTACCTCAGAAGGTGACAGAAAGACCAGTGCTACTAGTGACTTCACCTTAAGTTGAAACATGCTGTCAATCCCATATAGTGATACTAGTCCTTGGTGCTTGTAATTTATGCAGCACCCACTGGGCAAAATGGAACAGGCATACCTTTGCATGCATCTATGTGAAGTTTATCATAACTGACAGCTACCACCTCAAAGTCAGACATTATATATGTAGGTGTGGCAGGTAGATCACACTCTTCAAACAGCTCCAACAATACACTTTACAAAATATTGCAAGATCCAATTGTCTTGTGGGACATAAGGATGTGCACATCAGTGGCACACTCCTGCCTAAACCCTGGGAAATGATAACAGTTTGAATGCTATGTAGCTGTCTTACTATCTGTCCGTTGGTAACAAATGTCCCATCTATGAACAACTATGTTGTTGAACTGAGGTCATGGAGGTTTGCTGAACTTGCCAGTACCAGTGTCTCCAGTAATCCTTGATTTTCTGTCTGATACCTGCTGTTAAAACTGTCTAGATTTCATAGGCTATGGTTGCTCATTGAAATCTCTGCGTTGCACTGCTTTTGTGTTAGTATTCTGAGAGGCATCACTCTACCAGTCTATGTCAAACTAGGGCTCTTTGTGATGGCAATGCATGAGGGGACAGCCTGTGTCCCTGGCATCACATAGCTCTTGCAGCACTTGGTGTTCTTGAACAAACGGTTTCTAACAATTGATATGTCTGTGCCTCCCCTGCAATCGGGTGATGATGGTGACACATGAATGTTGCAATTCCTCTTTTGCTTCTGTTTTAAAGATGAGTGCCCTTCCCCAGCATTTCTCCACCCCTTTCAGTTTACATGCCCAGAACGATTTTTCTTTCACCATCTTCTCAAGGATATAAAGTTAACACTCTACTAACAGCATTCACTGCTGTGACTCTCCGCACAGCTGCAGACTGTCCCAGTCACACCAGGTGCTGTCTGGCTGTCAACAACTTGCTGACGTGTACTTATTGTAAACACTGCTTAACTCTCCTGTCATACTGCCCTTCCTACTAAATTTCTCATTTTCTTATGGACAGTTTGATCATTTGGTAGTGGATACACTATCACCGTGCTTTAACAGTGTGCAGTTCTCTCTTTCCCCCTCAGACCACTTTTTTTCTGTTTTCTGTCATTGATTATTTTACTTTCCCATAAATTACACATTTGCATGGCAGGCAAAAGATTACAGTGGCATTCCTTCTGGAGATATACAAAAAAAGATCCATTGATTCGACAGGTGATGTTTTACTTGCGTTTTAAATGAGTATAGACTCTGAACGGATTTCAGACGTAGTGGGCTGTGGTTTCATAGTTTAGCTTTCCTATTTGAATACAAAGTCACTTGCAGTATTAGATGATTTGGTTATTATGATTAATGATTTTTCCCTAGTTTGTACAATGCTACTTTTTAAGGGCTGGGCAATTATCTGGCTCATACAGAAGACAGTGTACTGCAGATGGGTGAGAGAGGCAGGTGATGTGATACTTCCAACCAGTTTAATTCTCCGAGTGCTAGGCAGTGACGTGTTCCATTGTTAGAGTTTTCTGCAAATTTGGCTATTTTATTAAAACACTGCTCAAGTATGGACACTTGTGAGACTTGAAAGTGAATGAAGACCGGGGATTGGGGCAGCAAACGGAAGAGATTATGCCAATGAGGTAGGTTTTTACTCTGTATAATGTACCTAGTTTTTGATGAGGTTTTTATTTTTCAAACCACGTGTGATACATGGTGGTTGTCAAAGGAAAAAACTTCAAAGACCAATACACGTAAGGTTCAGATAAGGCACATTTAATAACTTGCTGCAAGGAGACAAAAACATGCAAATACAAGATTTTGCCTAACTACTAACAGGAAGTATGCTATTCTTATACTGTTCTACAAGACATTGCCTTCTATGGTTGACGTAATCAAACACAACTTACAGTATTGTTCTACAGCAGATGTTACTCAGATTTTCTGCTGACATGACTGGATTTATGAAAAACATTTTGAGAAAAACAACCTGGCCTTGGTGGGCTCTAGCCCGATACAAGCTTCTATTGTGTAGTTCCAATATATGCGTTACATTTCAAGGTACTTTTCTAACTTAGGCACAAGCAAATGCTGATTGCAGTTCATATTTTCAAGCAGTCTTTGTTCTGATTATCTATAGCTTCTGCAGCTGTGTATTTTCTCACAGCACAAGCAGAACTCCTTGTCTAAGTCTCGTAACATTAATACAAGTGATACATCTATTCATTAGTTTCCTGACACAAGCAGAAATTATCTGCTTCCCTGTAAATTTCCAAAGCATAAGCAAAGATTATAGCTGCGCATATTTCATGACAATACAAGGTTAGAAAGCAATTTGTACAGATTTTATGCAGTGTGAAATAGAATAAATGTGTTAACCCTTTTCAAGCCTTAAATGCACTAAGCATATTACTAATACATACACTAATACATATTTTTCTGACATTTCCCCATTTAATACTTTTATTCTACTTTCAAAATAAGCATAAACATTTTTTTCTTGTCCTAACCTCTTCCCACTTAAGATTTGCAGTTAAGAGAGTCATTCAATTTAAACTTATGAAAGCATTTTCAATCTTTTAACAGTTCTTCAAACTCAGTGCTTTGATATAAGGTTTCAGAAACTGACATGTCTATAAAGTCTTTAATCAGTCTTTTCATGCAGGGGATGCCACAGCAAACACATACTCCCAAGTAGGATCATTCCTACACAAATGGCAATCAGGATGTTCATTAGGACAGTACCCCACCCCCCAAACCATTTCTGGAAAAAGTTCGTCAGTGGTTTTGGTCCTAGTTTGGTCATGGCCGACACTTGCTGAATTACCTCAAGGTGATTGTCTATCTTGTGTTTATGGTCAGGAATATACGAACAGCACTCCTCCTGGATTAAAGTGCAAGTACCGCCTCTCGCCGCTAGGGTGAAGTCGAGAGCCATGCGGTTTTGAAGCACTACAGTTCTCATGGCATTCAGTTCATCAGTCACCAATTCGAGAGCAGAAAAAGTTGCATTACTCATTACTTTGAGAAGTTTAGACAGTTTTCTCAGCTCCCAGATCGATTTCACTGCTCCATATGCTGGTAATATGCCTGCCCACGATATAACACTATCACTCAAGTCCATGTGTGTCAGTCCATTGCCTATAGAATGATGGTTTTTCCAACGCGCATCGATTTGCCCCACTGGATTTACAGGTTTCTTGACGACTTCTCGGACATTCTGAATTTTTCCTCGAGGTAAAAAGTACAGTTTTGTACCTACCATAAATGTAGATGTTCGAGTGCTAATACAGCTGCAGTCATAACAGATGGGTTCTCCTGAATTCCAAAGTCTAGGTCCGGGCCGGTTGTCGCCGCTTCTTCCCTGACGTCAGTGCAACAGGGGTATAAAGGAACCAGCCGACGCCATTTTCTTCAGTTTTTCTTGCCCCAGATGTCAGGTGCCCCCAGAAGGAAGGCAATACATAAATTTGTGTGATAATGCAGTGCAATATAATCAAAATACAGTAGTTGCAAGCAAATACATCATAAATGAAAACCCCAATCAGGTTGTATGAGGATGTGTTAGCCTATAGGCCTGTCCCAAGAGGGGAAGGAGGAACATCTACATTTATGGTAGGTACAAAACTGTACTATGTTCATCGCGCATACAGCTGCAGTCATAACAGATGGGTAGAATCCCAAAGCTAAGAAAGGGGTGGTAGGAGCCAAAATGCCCTGCAAGACTGCAGTGGCAAAGCCTGCTCTAGATTTGGAGTATAATGGTAAGTTGTAGTGCTTGGAGAAGGTATGCACAAAACTCCAAGTGGCTGCTTCCAAAATATCCTTGGTAGGAACTCCTCTGAGGAAGGCTGCAGAGGTGGCTGTGGCCCTGGTGGAATGAGTTCTAATGCCTGTAGGAACAGTTTTGCCATGAAAGTAATAGCAAAAGTGTATGCAGTGGGCTATTCATTTTGAGACTGTCTGTTTGGAAATTGGCTTCCCTTGAGCTCCTACCGCATAGGCCACAAAGAGCTGTTCTGATTTTCTGAAAGGCTTTGTTCTGTCCAAATAATAACGCAGTTGTCTGTGGATGTCCAAGGAATGTAGTAATCTCTCCCCTTTTTTTGAGGATTAGGATAAAAAGTAGGCAAATGTATGGCCTGATTTAAAGCTACCCTGGATACCACTTTAGGCATAAAGGACGGGTTGGTTCGTAAGGAAACTCTGTCCTGATGGAAGATGATAAAAGGCTGGAGAGCCATGAGAGCCAGTAGTTCTGAAACTCTACGAGCTGAGGTGATAGCCAGAAGGAAAGCTGTTTTCCAGGACAAATATTGCAAATCTGATGAGGCAGCTGGCTCAAACGGAGGCAAGGTCAGTTTTTCCAGAATGAAATTAAGATCCCAAGCAGGTATTGGCTGTTTCCTTGGAGGCCTTAAATTCTTAGCCCCTCTGAGGAACTGTCTTAAGAGAGGGTGAGAGAATAAAGGTGGGTCAGTGTTGTATTCTGCAGAAATGGCTGAGGCATGGATTTTGATGGAGAAGAAAGAAAGTCCACTGCTTAGCAGTTCAGCCAACTATTGTAGTATTTGAGGTAAATTCAGTTTTCCAGGATCCTGGCCCTTTTTCTCATTCCAGACACAAAAACTTTCCATTTTGTGGAGTAAGCTTTTCTAGTTGATGGCCTTCTGGCCTCCAGAATGACATCCTGCACCTCCTTGGAGAGTAGGGCCTGTTGTGATGCTAAGGAATCTTCCTTGCGGCTAGATTGAGTGTTTTTAGCTGGCTGTGAAGAGTTTGGAAACTGTGCTGAGTCAGAAGAAGAGGCATTAGAGGCAGGGTCCATGGTGGGGAATGCGCCAGGCTCCTCAGGAGTGGGTACCAGTGTTGCCTTGGCCAGTCCGGAGCAATGAGGATCATCTTTGGTCTGTCTGCTTTGGTCTTTAATAGAACTTTGGGCAGCAGAGGAAGAGGAGGGAAGGCATAAATGGTCATTGATGTCCAACTGAAAGAAAGAGCGTCCACTCTCCAGGCCTTTGGATGGAAGATCCTTGAGCAGAATTCTGTCAATTGATGATTCTTGTGGGAGGCAAAGAGATCTATGTCTGGCCTTCCCCATTCTTGGATTATTTCTGTAAAAACTTTTGAATGCAATTTCCATTCGTGTGGATCTGTCATATTCCTGCTTAGGTTGTCTGCCAGCGTGTTTTCCTTGCCTGGCAAGTACTGTGCTTGTAGTTCCATTTGTAAGTCCATGGCCATGTTCCAGAGTGACATGGCCAGTTTGCATAGGGGGTAAGAATGTGTTCCTCCCTGTTTGTTTATGTACCACATAACTGTGGTGTTATCCATTCTTATCAATAGTTGACCTGGTTATAGAAGGTCCTTGAAAGCTATAATAGCATTTATTACTGCTAGCATTTCTTTTTGAGTGATGTGAAGGTGCTTTTCTTTTTGGGACCATTTGCCCTGAATGCATGTCTGTCATGTGCACCCCCCAGGTGTAGTCCGAGGCGTCTGTTGTGATGACTTGATTTGCTTGAGGCTTGCTGAATGGAAGACCTGTGTTTGTTTGACATGCTTGAGCCCACCACAGAAATTCCTTTTGCAGACATGGAATTAGTGGTATTATTGTTTCCAAACTGTGGCTGTGTTGAGACCATATGTTTTTCAGGTGCCATTGTAGTTTCCTCATATGCAGCTTTGCACATGGGATTAGTAAGATGCAAGATGCCATGAATCCCAGAGCCTGCAGGATTTTCCTTGCAGTCAGCCTGGTGCTAGTGTTCTGAAGTATTGAATTAGTTGCCCCTGCTTCTCTGGCGTGAGGTAGGCCATCTGGGTGTTTGTGTCCAAATTGGCACCCAGGAAAATTATCTTCCGAGAGGGTATTAGCCTTGATTTCTTTTTGCTGACTGTGTATCCCAGAGAGTTCAATAACATTATTACATAAGCCAGATGTTTCAGAAGAATGTGCTTGCTGTCCGCTTGGATCAGGCAGTCATCCAAATAAGGGTATATTTGTATCCCTTGAAGTCTGCAGTAGGCAATTACTGATGCCAGGCATTTCGTGAATACTCTGGGCGAGTAGATAAGCCAAAGGGCAATGCAGAGAATTGATAATGGGTTGAACCTGCAAGAAATCCGAGGTACCTTCTGCAATTTTGTCTGATTGGGACATGCAGGTATGCCTCCTTGAGGTCCAATGTTACCAGCCAAGACTCCTTGCCCAGCATGGGAAGAAGTTGCTGTAGAGTGAGCATCTTGAATTTTGGTACGAGTAGAAATGTGTTTAGGATGGATAGATCCAAAATAGGTCTCCAATCTTTTCCCTTCCTTGGCACCAGAAATAGCCTGGAATAAAACCTTGACCTTGTTCGTAGGTACCTCTTGAATAGCTTTCATGTTTATGAGATCTGAAATTTGCCTTTGTGCCTCTGCCCTTTGATTGTGTGGCAGGTTTGGCATGCCTCTCATTTTTGGAAGGGTGTGAAAATGGAACTTGTAGCCTCTGTTTATAATGTCCAGGATCCATTTGTCCTTTGTGACAACATGCCAATTTTTTGAGAATAATGCCAGCTTTCCTCCTAAGGGGGCTGCCATTTGAGACCTGGTTGGCATGCAAAGGGGAAGTCATTGGGTTTGCTTTCTGAAAGATTGTGAGTTGTCCTCACCACCTCTTTGTGTAGGAGCTTGCCATTGTCTGCCTCTATACGATCCTTGGGATTGTCCTCTGCCCCTCGGGCGCCTGTATCTGCCTCTTTGGGGTCTGTCTGTGGCAGGAAAGGACCAGTTTTGGAAGGCCAATTTCTACTAACAGGTGGGGGTTGAACCTGTAGAAATTCTTTCACAGTTTGCATTGATTTAGCCTTTTCCTCCATTTTCCTTAATACTTCCTCAGCATTAGCACCAAATAGTACATCCTTTTGAAGAGGGCGCCTAGTAATTTAGCTTTGACATGATCAGGCAAGGCTTGTTCCTTGAGCCAGGCATGCCTACGTATGACAGATCCTGTAACAGCAGCTCTACATGAGGCCTCTAGAGCATCAAAACCACATTGTAAGGTATGCTTACCCACTTGTTCTGTACTATGCATCAAATCCTGCAACTCCTTCAAGTCTGGTTGTTCAGGTTGTGACATTTTACTTTTCAATTGTGATAACAAAAACTGTTGGTATTTTAGCATATGAAACTGACAGTTTAAGGCCCTCATGGATAAGGTAGCCGAGGTATTTACCTTTTTTCCCCCACCTTTCTAAGGATCTGGAATCTCTCTCGGAAGGCAATGGATTTTTGGCAATGGAGGCCTTAACTCCCTTGGGGCCATGTGAGATGGTTTCTGGGTCAGCAGCATGGCTTTTGTATAGAAATTGGTGTAAGTCAGGAACCCTGTAGTACCTGTCAGGCTTAACTGGAGCTGGAGGTAGAGAGTCTGGGTTAAGGCAGGCCTCCGAGTAAACATCATCTAGGATGTCCAAGACAGGAGGTATAGCCAGAGGCCTGTGCTGGGGTAACAAGAGAAATTCCCTGAGCCTTTTCTTGGAATCTGAATAATCCTGGCCTTCCCAGTGGAAGTGTTCCCTTAAGGTATGCAAAGTTTCCCCAAATGAGTAATCCTCAGGGGGGGATACAGAAGGGATGGACTCCTCCGCATCGGAGTCTTCAAAAGGGGAGTAAGAATGTTCCTGATCATCAGAGTGCTCTGAAATAATGGAGCCCTGATCAGAGGAGGGGGAATCTTCCTCCACTCTGGGCCTTTTGTCCGTGGGGCTGAGAACCTCTGATTAGAGTAATTAAATCTTCAGCCATTTTAAGCATCTGTTTCTTAGGCATGGGGCCTGGAGATGGGCCCTGTGAAGCTGGTCTCTTAGAGTGCATGGTTGCTTTAGACTTTGTGAAAGCCTTAATGGAGAAAGAAGAGGAAGGTCTGAAGACACCTTGAGTGGAGGTGGACCTGTCCACATTCTGAGTTTCAACGCCAAGAGTGGCTTCGGTATCTGTAGTCGGGTGTAGGAGCCTGTGACCTCGCACAGGAGACACCATCAAAGATGTGTCGCCGGTAATCAGGGGCTGCGAGGCGCCCGCTGAGAACCGGACCACGGTAGTCGGCTTTGGCGTAGTGTCGGTAGAGGCCGGACCTCGTGTGTCGGTCCTTGTCTTTGCGTTTTTTAGACAAAACCAGAGTCTGAGTATCTGACGACATAGTATAGTCAAATGCTTTTCCAAAATAATGCTGGGCGAACTCACCGACGCTTAATAGTGCTTGTTGAATGTAGCACAAAAGCGACAGACCGAGACATTGTGGTCTGGGCCTAAACAAGGTATACAGAGGGAATAGAAATCCTTATGAGGTATTTGCTTCCCAGAAGAAATACAATTATTAACTTTGTCTCACATCGGTCTGAGGCAAGAAAAGTTTCCCCAACGGGGTACTTAGCTTTTAAGAAGACTTCGGTTTCCAAATTTTCGTAATCTCAGGAGCTGGCCGACCGGCACTTGCGAACTGCTTCTGCTTCGGGCACCGCGTGGCAAGAAAGACAGAAGAAAATGGCGTCAGCTGGTTCCTTTACACCCCTGTCGCACTGACGTCAGGGAAGAAGCGACGACAACCGACGCCAGACCTAGACTTTGGAATTCGGCCGACCGAGGACTCGCCTGACGGCAGGAGAACCCATCTGTTATGACTGCAGCTGTATGCACGATGAACATCTGCAGTGTGTCATATGGCCAGGACCAGGTAGCCCAAAAAAACAACTGCCGGACCAATTCTCAGGTAACCACTTGTATGCCTTTCTGCCACATACAAAATAACAGTCCTCTACTTTAGTAGTAACTTTGCTATGAATATACACCCGCCCTGCATGAAACATTTTTCTATCAATTATAGACAGTTGTTTATAGAGAACAGAATTATGTTTTACTTCATCAATTGTTTTGTGCATCAATTCAAGAAATGAATCATAGTTTGTATTACAATAAGAACCTGCATTGTTAGCTTTAGTGTAACATTTATAAGGAACAGTCACATTGCAATTGCTTCAACCCACCTGAACAGTATCATTTTTATAAAAACACACAGTTCCCTTTTGTGGAACAGACAAGTGCAATGCTATTTTATCTTGTGATGTAATGGTTGAGGTATCATAAATCAAGTTTTCCCAGGTCTCGTTGACCCCTAGGGGGACTGTAGTCATTAATAACCCCCCGTATGCTGTCGGCAAAGCTGTGCAAATCCAGCAATTCGAAACATTGAAAGTCTCAGCATACACATATTTAATTGCCTGGTAAGTGTTGAAGTTTGGGTGCCAGTTTATGAGTAACGCTTCACGTTTATTCAGTTCAGTTTGTGTGGCTGGAAAAAGGAATGGCCACAACAAAAAGATTACTGTCACTAGTACAGTTAACAGGATGATTATGCAATACTTCTGAGGAAATGGTTGTTCTGCATTCCTGTTTTTTTCTGGATTCTATCATTTTTGCTCTTGACATGTGACAAGATCTTTGTCCAGTTCAAAGTTCTTAACTAGTTTGCAGTGCGTCAGGTGGATCCACGAGGCATGCTCTGCGATCTTGACTGCAGTGGGTGTCGACAGAAGCACTTGATATGGACCTCCCCACTTTGGTGACGTCCAATTCTTCTTTTTTATTGTCTTCACCCAGATCCAGGTTCCTGGAGCCACTGCCACTTCTGATGGTCTGGTTTGTTCTTTATCTGAAACACAATTTGACTGCAACAGATGTTTAGAATTCAACAAATTTCTCATATACTCTGCTAGTGTACAGTCGGCTTCCTGGTCTGCGGGCATGAGAGGCTTCCACTGAGGTATATAATAAGCCCTTCCAAATAGTTTTTCAAAAGAAGTCAATCCTTTTGCATTCGGCACAGTTCTCATGCTCAACAGTGCCAGGGGCAGACAGTACACCCAATTTCTTTTTGTTTCTGCTATTAACTTTCTTAGCTTACTCTTTAAAATCCCATTATGTCTCTCAACTAACCCTGCAGATTGCGGGTGATATGCACAATGATTTTTTAAAGAAATACCAAAACGTTTACTTAACTGCTGTATGGTTTGGTTTACAAAGTGTGTACCATTGTCACTGTAGATCCTTTCCAGAATGCCGAATCTAGGGATGATTTCTTTAACGAGGATTTTTGCTACGGTAGCTGCATCTGGATTTTTAGTCGGAAAGGCTTCCACCCATCTGGAAAACATATCTATAATGATAAGACAATACTTCTTATTTTCACATTTGTTCAATTCTATGAAATCCATACAGATAGTATGAAACAGATATGGTGGTGTAGGGAAACTCCATTGCTTGGGCTTTAACGCCCCTTGTGCATGATGTTTGTTACAAACGTGGCACATTAAACTAAATTTTTTAGAGTAGTTTAAGAATCCATATGTCGTGAACACTCAGTTCACCAGCTGTACCATCCCCCCTGTTGAGACATGGCATTGCCCATGGCTCAACAAAGCTGCATATCTAAACAAATTAGATGGTAATATCGGTTTCCCTTCTTTAGAGATGTACAGCCCCTTTTCAAGAATTGCTCCTCGTCTTACCCATCTTTGTTTTTCAACCTGCGTAGTAAGTGTCTGCATTGTCTTTAACATTTCTAAGTCTAAAATCTCAGAGGGTTGTAATTCCTCATTCAAAAGAAATACTTCTGAAGCTGCCTGTTTTGCAGCTGTATCAGCTCTCGCATTACCTTTTGAAATCCTATCCTGTTGCTTGGTATGAGCTGTGCATTTACAAATAGCTACTTTCTGAGGTAACTGAATAGATTCTAAAAGATCTAAAATAAACTGTGCATGATTGATTGGTTTGCCAGTAGATGTTATCATTCCTCGATTTTTCCACTGTTGCGCAAAAACATGTACAGTAGAAAAAGCGTTCTAGCTGTCAGTAAAAATGTTCACACATTTACCCTTTGCTAAGGTACATGCCTGTGTCAAGGCAATTAATTCTGCTGCCTGTGCAGATAAATTGTGTGGTAAAGGTTTCGCTTCTATAATCTCAGTATCAGAAACTACTGCATATCCTACTAGGTTCTTAGGTTCTGTCCTGCAGGACCCCTTTTGCATGAGCCATCCACATAGTATGTCACCTCGGCATCATCCAAGGGGACATCCGTGAGATCTTTTCTAGGCAGTGTCTTTTGCTCAATCATCTGCAGGCAGCTGTGTGGTGTGCCATCTGCAGGGGTTGGGAGCAAGGTAGAAGGGTTCAAAGTCGTGCATCGTTCAATTGTCATATGAGGTTGGCTCAACAATATAGTCATACAGGAAAGATGCCTAGCAGGGGAAAGATATGCTACCTTCTCTTGCAGTAAAATAATCGCGACTGCATGAGGCACTCTCAATGTGAGAGGGTGGAACAAAACTACTGAGGCCAAAGCCTGTATTGCCATTGCAGCTGCAACTACTGCTTGTACACAGTGGGGTAAAGACCGTGCCACTGGGTCTAGTTGTGATGAATAATAAGCAATAGGGCATTGCTTGTCCCCATGCTGCTGTGTTAACACTGATGTCATATAACCTTGCTTACAATCTACAGTTTGGAAAAAACGTTTATGATAGTTTGGTAATCCTAAAACTAATGAGGATGCTATTAACTGTTTCGGTTTGCAGAAAGCAGATTCTACTTCTGGTGTCCATTGTAACAAATCCTGTGCTGCCATAGGCTTTTTATATATCAGGTTAGTCAGAGGTGCTGATTCCAAGGCATAGTTTGGAATCCAGCTCCGGCAAAAATTAGTCGTACCCAGGAAGGACATAATTTCCTTCTTGGTAGTGGGTTTTGGTGCTTGCAAAATCGCTACTTTTCTGTCCTCATCTAATGTCCTACCCTCTTTGGATATTACATAGCCTAGGTATTTAACTTGTTTTTTTCCAAAGCTGCAGTTTATTTTTGTTTACTTTATGTCCTTCAGTGGCTAAAAATTGTAATAGCGCTATGGTATCTTCTTTGCAATCTTGCTGGGTGGGGGCCGCCAGCAGGATATCATCAACATAAAGTAAAATCTAACTGCCTCTTGGTGGGGTAAATCCCACCAAGTTGCTTGACATTTCTTGTGAGAATATTGTCGGACTTTCACAATATCCCTGTGATAGTCACGTATATGTATACCTTTTCCACTGAAATGTGAATGCAAACCAATATTGGCTGTCAGGGTTTATCGGTATCGAAAAGAACGCATTGCTCATATCTACCACAGAAATATATTTCTGTTGAGGTTTTAAATAATTCAACAGGATATGTGGGTCTGGCACTGTAGGTGCCCTTGGTATTACTGCGTCATTTACAGCTTGTAAATCTTGGACCATACGCCATTCTCCATTCGCTTTCTTAACAGGAAATAAGGGTGTGCTACATGGTGAATCAGGAGATTCCACCAGCACCCCTTCCTTAAGCAAAGCTGCTATAATAGGTTTGATTCCTACCTCTGCATCTTTTCTTAAGGGATACTGTCTTTTCTGTGGTCTAAATGTTGACTTTGGCGTGATAGTAACTGGTCCCGCTGTACGAATAAGTCCTACATCTGACTTTCCTGTTGACCAAAGAGTTTCTGGTATATTCTGTAAGGCATTCTCTTCCTCCTTTAATAGGAGTGCTAATCAGCTGTCCTTGCCAGACTGCAAGTGCACGGCTGGGTGGGTCTGAGTTATCCAATTCAACTTCTGCATTTGTATTCCCTGTTCTGACAGTTCTAACTCTGTCTGCTTTTCCCATCTCATGACTTTTTCTCCTAAGTCTACCCATTTTACATTCTTGTCCTTAGTTAAGCTAACATGTGGTAATTGATTAGATTTATAGAGTGCAAAGAACTGGGGAAATGAGCAGCTGGCTATACTGTTCCCTTCCATGTCCCAGTACAAATTACGTAATATCTATCTGTTTGCATGATTTCTAAACAATTCTTGCTCATATTCCTTATCATGTCCTGGTGTGTTACAATAATGCAGAGTACAGTGCAACAAATGTTGTTTATCAATGTCAAGGGAGGGGAACTTGCTGATGGCTACATTTATCAACTCTTCGGTCACTGCCCCTGGACCAGTCGTAACAAAGTCCTGGCTGTACCAATAGAACATTTCACCCTCCGATTGCACTGCAAAGGTATCAATTTGTCACTGTGCTTCCATACCCTGCATAGTCGGAACTACTGCTATACCAAATAGCTGCATAAGGTCTCTGCCCAAGAGTTTTACTGGGCATTTTGTGGAAACAACAATTTTGCTTTTCTGGGTCAATCCTGAAACAGATCAGTTATTGCAATACCATAGGAGAGGGGGTCCCGATACAGCTGTCCATTAGCTGCTTTCACTAGTATGTAATCAGGTGACTCTGAATTCTCTGTCAGTTTGGAGGGATGTATCAGGGTCCGTGATGCCCATGAGTCACACAAGAATTTGACCTCCCTCCCTTCTACCAGGAGTGTAACTTCTGGTTTTGTGTCTGCTATATAGAGCTCTAAGCTCAATAAAGCTAAATCCAATATTTCATTTTCTTCACTATCTGTAACTTCCTGCACTTCCTCTATTTCTTCTGTCACATCCTCTACTCCTTCTATCACATCCTCATTTGTCCTTTCTCTGCTATCCCCTTCTAGTGATTCTTGACTATGATATAGTCAGCCCTCACCCTCCTTGTCTTCCGTGGTTCCCTTCTTGTTTTTCTTGCAATCCCTTGCCAAGTGTCCCTTTTTACCACATTTAAAACATTCACCCCTTTTCTTTCGCCCTTCAAAGTCCTCTGATCGCTGATCAGATTGTTTGTTTCCCTGGTCAGATTGTTTGTTTCCCTGGGCATTTCAATTGCCCTTTTTCCCGGACTGTACTACATAAACTTCTGCTCCATCTTCTACAGAAAATACTTGGGCTTTCTTTTTCTTTTGGCTATTAAAATGCCTTTCGGCATGCCTAACATATTCAAGCAATGACTGTAACCTGCTTGTACGATAATCTACCATGTGCTTTGTAATAAAACTGCTTATGGGTGCAATGCTGCCTTTCAAAAATGCATTCTTTAACTGCTGCTCATATGGAGAATCTTGTGTCTGATCTTCAGGAACCTGCATTCCACAATGGTTATTAAAGCATTCTAACAGTCTGGCATAATATCTGTCAATAGTTTCACCTTCTTGTTGGATGCATTGATTAATGCAAGTCTAGTCTGACCTAGGCTTCAATTTCTCAGAGATGCGGTCTGTACGACGTTTTACTCTGTTGTCTAGTTCTGTGCTGCTATGTGGGAGGGCCTGTGTGCAGCGTCACAGGGATTCCAGTTGCCACTAATCATGTGCCAATCTGGTCCCACAATTTGTCTGACTACTTTTTCTACCTCTTCTCTGTTTAAATTATAACTTAGCCTCATTCCTTGTAAATCTTCTAAGAACTTTCTAAAATTAACTTTTGGATGGGGAATTCCCTCAGTGGCTTTCCGGATGTCTTCTCGAGTCCAGGGTCTATACACTAGAATAGTTGGGTCCTGACCTTCTTGCCCTGCCTGAGGATTAGGTACTTCTATAAGTGAGCATATTTCTTCTTCACTCATAGATCATGAATTTCTACCCATTTGATACAATTCAATGTCCCCTTTTGAGTTACATGTACATGTTCGAGACCTGGTCTCGATGGGATCTCTAATAACCGGTTTTGCTTTTGTAGTGTCTCTCTTTACAGTGGCAGCAGGATATCGCGGGGGTGGACTAACTTGTTCACTTGCTTTATACTCTGGTAAGGGGGGGCGGAGGGGCCGATGCTATTACTAAGTTATTGTCCTCCTTATCTAAAAACATTGCTTTTGAATTATTATTATTTTGTTCTCTACGGTTTACTTCCTCAATCCACCTGTGTGCCTGAGTAATTCCTAATTGGCGCTGCTTTTATACCCGACCTTTGGAATCAGTTTTAAACTGTTTGACAAGTTTGATAAGCGAGGATTTTTCTAATTTACCGTCAAATTCATACTTATTAACCCACTTTGAGTAGTATTTAATATTATCAGAACGCTGTGACTGCATGCATTTTGCATCTTCGGTTAATGGCGGATTTTGGGGTCTTTTGTGCAATTATTACCCATTTTGTTCTACCCTTTTTAATCGTTATGTAACTCCTTATTTTTAACGTGGTACCACGGATTTTGTTATAGTCTGTCCAGAATGACTGCCTACCTACTCCGTTTCCCTGATCTATGACAAGACAGTAATCTTTTCTATCCCTGACTTGTAAAAATACAGTCCTGACAAAAACAATACAAATCTAGTCCCTGATCTAAAACAGAAAAAAGGTAGATTCACCTTACCTGAGTCTTCGTGATGGATCACCTGGTTCATGAAAAAGCCGTCCTTCAGTCGCAGATCAGAAAGTGTTTGGCCTCTTTTGTACGACAATTCAGTCGGAGGGCTTTTCAAAGAAGAAGAACCGATGTGGTTTCTTCCCCATACGGTTTCAAGCCACCTGGCCTGTCTGATCCGAGGCGAAGTGAGGATTTCTGGTCCAAAGGACCAATCTGTCAAAGGAAAAAACTTCAAAGACCAATACATGTAAGGTTCAGATAAGGCACATTTAATAACTTGCTGCAAGGAGACGAAAACATGCAAATACAAGATTTTGCCTAACTACTAACAGGAAGTATGCTATTCTTATACTGTTCTACAAGACATTGCCTTCTATGGTTGACGTAATCAAACACAACTTTCAGTATTGTTCTACAGCAGATGTTACTCAGATTTTCTGCTGACATGACTGGATTTATGAAAAACATTTTGAGAAAAACAACCTGGCCTTGGTGGGCTCTAGCCCGTTACAAGCTTCTATTGTGTAGTTCTAATACATGTGTTACATTTTAAGGTAATTTTCTAACTTAGGCACAAGCAAATGCTGATTGCAGTTCATATTTTCAAGCAGTCTTTGTTCTGATTATCTATAGCTTCTGCAGCTGTGTATTTTCTCACAGCACAAGCAGAACTCCTTGTCTAAGTCTCGTAACATTAATACAAGTGATGCATCTATTCATTATTTTCCTGACACAAGCAGAAATTATCTGCTTCCCTGTAAATTTCCAAAGCATAAGCAAAGATTATAGCTGCGCATATTTCATGACAATACAAGATTAGAAAGCTTCTGCAATTTGTACAGATTTTATGCAGTGTGAAATAGAATAAATGCGTTAACCCTTTTCAAGCCTTAAATACACTAAGCATATTACCAATACATACACTAATACATATTTTTCTGACAGTGGTCAAACTTCAGCTGGTCGTTTATGACGACAAACACTAATTTTCTGCGGTTTACTTGTTCTATTGTGGCATTGTTGGCAGAGATGATAGTGAACAGTGTTGTACTGGCAGATGTATGTTTTGGGGTAAAGAGAAATAATTTAGTTTTTTTAGGGTTTAGACATAGCTGTGAATTATTTAGCCATGTTTTAACTCAATAATAAGGGCTGCTGTGTATGATCTTAGAGTTTACAAAGAGACATTTAGCAGAGCAGATTAGAGTTATGTCATTAGCATACTGAACTACAGCAATATGTTCTGTAGTAGTGTAGAGGGCACTGATTAATGTGTTGACAAGTACTGGGCCTAGTATAGATCTTTCAGGGTCACAAGCAGCTATTGGCAAGGTGAATAAATCATTTCTCCATTTCACTGCTTGTACTCTATTTGAGAGGCAGCTGTGGAACAACTAGAGTGAACAGTTAGTAAGTCCTAAGGATGAGAGTTTATGTAAGAGTTTCTGGTGGCAGACAGTATAAAAAGCTTTTGATACATCTAGAAAGATGGTAGAGACTAACAATATTAACAAAATTCAGCAAAGCAACAGATGTGCTCTGATGAGAGCAGAAGCCAACTTGGGTTTATACAAGCGGATTATGAATTAGTTGTAAAGTTGCATATGAACACATTTTTCTAATATTTTTTACAGGGGAGACAGCAAGTAGCCTATAGTCTGAAAGATCTGCATTGGTTCTGCCCTTGTGCAGTGGAATAATGAATGATTTTTCCACAGTAAGGGAACTTTATTTTCAGATATGGATCTATTAATCAGATATGGATCTATTTATCAGAACTGAGACTGGATAGCCTCATCTGCTATTTTCAGATATTACTAGGTAGATGTCAAGATCTGCGGTGGTGCAGCGGTAGCGTTGTTACCTCACAGCAAGAGGTTCTCCCATTCGATTCTCGGCTAGAGTGTGGAGAGTGCCTTCTGTGTGGAGTCTGCATGTCCTCCCCGCAGTTGGGTGGGCGTTCAAAAGACATGCGTAAATGGGTGTGCCTTGGTTGAACGTCGAGCTAGCCCCTTGGCGTTCATGAAAATCTACTGCCAATCATTAGCAGACCTGAGTTCCACTGTGGCAACCCCTAACCGGGAAAAGCCGAAAGACAAACAACAACAACAACTAGGTAGATTGTCAAGGGCAATTATAGTAGGTAATATTTTTTTTATGGTATTTTGTGATTGTATATGTGGGAATTGGTGTAATGTGAATCGCTGAAGGAGGTTATTTGATTCGGTAGAGACATTAAGAGCTTGATTATTAGCTTGCTTGGCTGATGACTGACTCGCTGCACTCAGGCTCACGCCACTCCCCCACCCTGCTCCCATTTCCCACCCTTATACTCTAACTCCTATTACTCCACCTCTTCTTCTCCTTCTCTTGCTTTCACTCTTCCAATCACACACTCTCTTAACACTACTTACCACACCACCATCTCTCTAACTTTCTCTTACTCTGTCCTATCGCACTTTCTCCTAGTACTATTTCCGCACCCCCTTCCACTCCACCTTACTCTTACCATAACCTAGCACACTCTAAGCTCTACCTACCACAACCTCAGCCCTTCTCTACTTACAAACTATAACTCAACCCTCACATCCACTCATTACTACCATCCACAAAACTACTCCCCCCTTAATAAACTCTTCTTACACTTGGTATTCAATTGTCCATTTTCCCCCTCAACTCACCACTCACAGCTAAAACCCTAACCTCATTTTACCTTCTTCCTTATACCTTTAAAACTCCACACTTACACTCACCTTTCCTTTTATAAATTCTCTTGTCTCCACCTTTATACACACTCCATTACTGTGCTTTACATCCTAATCTTCACTCCTCTTTCTACTACTCTCTCACCTTTCCTCCTACAAAACTAATTTATCTCCCATGCACCTTCCTCCTACTCTTGCACACCCTCTTACTGACTCTGAAATACCCCATATTTTCTTAATTCCCTATTTGACCTCACAAACCCACTATTACTCAAATCCACATTAGTTCTCAACCCCACACACCCTCTCAAAACTAAATCTAAATACATACAAGTTAAAAATTCATACTGTTGCACATATTACCCAACCTCTACTCCTATCAGGAGATATTCATCCAAACCCTGGCCCCCTCTCAGCACCCTCTCAACTCTTTCTCCTCTCCTCTTCCTCCCCATACACACAGCTACTCACCCCCCCACCTCTCTCCTACCTCTCCTCCAAATACTTAAACATATAATCTTTGAAAATTCACAGCATTCTCAACAAGGTTAGCAAACTCCTCTCTATGATGGCCCATTTTCACCCGACCTAATAACCCTCACAGAAACATGGCTCAAACCCCATATCGCCAACAATGAAATCTTTTCCCCTGGATACATCTTCTGTCTAGACAGATACACAAAAAAGGCAGAGGTGTAGCTATAATCTACTCTGATCAACTGACCTTGATGCCTATGTCCATCCCACCCCTCACCCCAACTTTCATCCAGCAGACTTCCTAATTGTAAACTGCAAACATAACAACTTGCAATAGCTGACATTTATATCCCCCCGGCAATAACGTCCCCATCCTCGGCATAAAAGCCTTTAAAGGAGAATAAAACCACACCAAGCACTCAAGCTTTTTATAACAAAATCAATCCACATTAACTACATAATTACATCCAATTAAGTTAAAAAAACTTTCCAATTACACTCCACATTAACGCCTGCTGGACTTAAAGTCCCATACTTCAAAATAAAAATCATCTCTTTATATAGGAGCCTCTTTTTATGTCTAAATCATGTCCACTTTCACAAACATGTTCTAATATTGTACATCGTAAACCTTCTGGATTTTTATCATGATATTTTTCAAAATGTACTGCAAGAGGGATCTCCAATTTAACATTTTTAATATCCCTAACATGTTCCTGTATTCTAAGCTTAAAAGCCCTCTTGGTTTCCCCTATATAGAACATGTTGCAGGGACATTATATAGCATAAATAACTCCTTCTGCATTACATGAATACTTATGATTTACCTTGAAAGGAATACCATTAATATAATCAGATGTGTTACATACAAACTTACACATAATGCATCTACCACACGGAAATGTGCCCATTGTATCAATCATAAGACCAATGTTACAGCTGGGTACAGAAAAATAAGCATGTACTAATAAATCTTGGATACTTTTACCTCTACGATATGAAAACATAGGTGCGTTGTATATTCTGCTATTGGATCCTGGTTTTGTCGTTATTCTTGCTTGGCCAGAAGTGGTGAGCTCCTTTCTTCGTTGTTGCTGTGTAATAACATCCCTATCCTTGAACAGATTCTCACCCGGATAACTCACCATATCTTGTATGAAAACAGAATTCTGGGTGATGCTGACATCGACCAGCAAACCCTAAGTACTGACTTCTCTACCTCCAGCATAAATCTAGACGGCTTTTCACAACTAATCTCAACCCCTACACACTTCAACAAACCAAACAACCCTGGCACTATCCTAGACTGGATCCTAGTTTCCAACCCTAACTTTTACCACAACCCATTAACTTTGCCTCACTCCTTAAGTAATCACCTTCCCAGTAGCATACAATGATTCTTCAAGCAGTCCATCAAATCTCAGATAATTCAAAGAGTGCTGTAGCCTCTCTAACTCTGATCCTGACATATTCAACAACTGACTTGCCTCTATTGACTGGTCCTTCCTTTTCCACATACCCTTCAATGACGCTGTACAAAAATTCAACTACATTTTTCTTGATATTATCTCCAAACTTCTTGGAAAATGTATACGTAAGCAGCTCCTCAATTATCTTCTTCAGGAAAATCTCCTCACTCCTACCAGTGACTTCTGCCTAATCACAGCACAACTATTGCTTTAATTTTCTCACAAACCCCTCTCTCAAGCAAGAAATAATCTATTTCCTGACCTCTCAAAAGCTTTTGATACTGTCTCTCACCAGAAGCTTTTTATTAAACTCGCCGATCTCAGTATCGCCTATTCTTCACTAAAATGGTTCACACGTTACCTCACTGACACAGTCTGTTAGATGTGTCACTTTGCCTCCTCCGCTTTCCTCCCTATCTATGCAGGTGTACCCCCAAGGCTCCATTCTTGGAACACTGCTATTTAATATATTCACTAACGACTTGCACACTTCCTGTTCTCCCTCCTCTCTTATCCAATATTCTGGCAATTCAACCATCATCTTCATCTCTGACAATGTCCCTTAACTTCACACCTTAACACAGAACTCTTTCACCTCTGTCGAAACCTGGTTAACTGACAGCCAACTAGTCCTGAATCCAGAAAAACTAAACTTCTCCTGTTCCTCCCAAAATCACTTTCATCCTTCCATCTGATCACAGTATGCTGGGATGGCAAGAACACTGGCAAAGCAATAAATAAGGCTAAAAGATGCTTCAGGTAAGCCAGATAAGTTTGAAGATGCAACAAATACCTTCTTACTGTATCAGCTGATCTAGGACAGCTTCCTCCACAACTGGTTCTCAGTTTGGTATATATCCTCCATTAGTAAGAATTTTGTATTTTTTCTGTAAAATCCCACATTCAGGGGCATTCATACGATCCCTGTAACAAACTGTTTATTGTACTGTAGAAGCCTGTTGAACTTACATACTTAGTACTGGGAATCTACACACTCTGATATAGCATGCTAGCAAAATTACGGTTAGGATCTCAAAAACTAAGCCAGAACAAACACTATTCTGTAAAATTAAGAGACAATGCAGATTTGACACTACATTAATAAACAGGTAATTTAAAAATATATACTTGTCGATCCTACAAGGAAACAGCAGTTTTATTTGAAGGGAAAACTACTCATCCATCAGGAATGGAGGAAGAGTATTCCTGAGCCATCAGTCAGGGTCTTCTTGTACATCAGACTGATATGTTAAGAATATATGTGTTACAGCTGATGTACAGGACCTTTGACGGCCACATGGCTGGAATGAATTCCAAGCAATTTCAAAACGGGAAAGGAGGCAAAGCATCACACAAACACACAGCACAGATTGCCAAGTCATTGCAGTACTTATTTTGCAAAAGCAGCTTAACTCCCCAAGTCATGGTTGAAACAATGTTTGGTGAAGCTGTGGCACTGAAGATGAAGATGTATCCATATACAGTGGATATAAAAAGTGTACACACCCCTGTTAAAATGCCAAGTTTTTATGATATAAAAAAATGAGACCACAATAAATCATTTCAAAACTTTTTCCACCTTTAATGAGATCTATAAGCTGTACAATTCAGTTGAAAAACAAACAAATCTGTTAAGGGAAAACATGAAAAATAAAAAAATGTACAATAAGCTGGGTGCATAAGTGTGCACACCCTTAAACTAATACTCTGTTGAAGCACCTTTTTGATTTAATTACACTATTCAGTCTTCTTGGGTACACACCTGCCATCAATTAAAGAGACACTGATTAACCCCAAATAAAGTTCAGCTGTCCTAGTAGGATTTTCCTGACAATTACTCAGTTGCCTGCTACAGCAAATGCCATGGTTCGTGGACAGCTTACAAAGCATCAAAAGGATCTCATTGTAGAAAGGTATCAGAAGGGTACAAAAAATTTCCACAGCATTGGATATACCATGGAACACAGTGAAGATAGTCATCAAAAAGTGGAGAAAATATGGGACAACAGTGACGTTGTAAAGAACTGGATGTCCCTCCAAAATTGATGAAAAGACAAGATGAAAACTGGTCAGGGAGGCTGCCAAGAGACCTGCAGCAAAACTGAAGGAGCTGCAGGAGTTTCTGGCAAGTACTGGCTGTGACAACAATCTCCCATATTCTCCATATGTCTGGGCTCTGGGCTATGGGGTAGGGTTGCATGACGGAAGCCTTTTCTTACACCGAAAAACATCCAGGCACAGCTGAAATTTGCAAAACAATACATAAAGTCTCCCAAAGAGCATGTGGGAAAATGTGTTACGGCCTGATGAGACCAAGGTTGAACTTTTTGGCCACAATTTCAAAAGGTACGTTTGGTGCAAAAACAACACTGTGCATCACCAAATGAACACCATCCCCACCGTGAATCATGGTGGTGGCAGTATCATGCTTTGGGGTTGCTTTTCTTCAGCTGGAACTTGGACTTTAGTCAAGGTGGAGGGAATTATGAACAGTTCCAAATACCAATCACTTTTGGCCCAAAACTTTCAGGCGTCTGCTAGAAAGCTGAAGATGAAGAGAAATTTCACCTTTCAACACGACAATGACCCCAAGCATACATCCAAATCAACAAAAGAATGGCTTCACCAGAAGAAATGGACCAGCCACAGCTCAGACCTAAATCCAATAGAAAATTTGTGGGGTGACCTGAAGAGGGCTGTGCACAAGAGAGGCCCTCGCAATCTGATAGATTTGGAGTGCTTTTGAAAGAAGAGTGGGCAAATGTTGCCAAGTCAAGATGTGCCATGCTGATAGACTCCTACCCAAGAAGACTGACAGCTGTAATTAAATCAAAAGGTGCTTCAACAAAGTATTAGTTTAAGGGTGTGCACACTTATGCAAAAAACTTATTGCACATTTTTTTAAATATTTTTTCCCCTAACAGATTTGTTTTTGTCCATTTCTGAATGTAAGATTTCCAAGTGGCTAGCCTTTTTAGATTGTTTAGAATGTGAACACCACCATGGGAAAACAAATTACTTAGAATCAACAGCCCAGCTTTCAATAAGTATGACTGATACTTTAAAACGGAATGCAGAATCTGCTATACTGCGGAGACAGCAGCATGCTGCTTACAATTAATTTGAATGATAAGCAAGAACTCATCATAAGTAGTAGTGCTGCTTCAGCCTAAACAGGGTAATGAGCATTTATTAACATGGCTTTACCTGATCTTGCCTTAAGGAGTACTTTCTCAATTAAGAGAAGTGGACTAAAGCCCAGAATTTGCTTTTGTGTCCATTGGAACGAAAAGGCATCAACCCACCAAGCATTGGGACAAAAGTGGATTGACCAAACCCTATCCACTTGTTCATTTTCATGTGTAGCATCTGTCTTTTCAGTTCCATAAAGTACAGGAAATGTTCTGAAAAATTACAGTTGTGTAAAATCTTGCCGTAACAGTACATGTCCTCTTTGCTGCTGCAGTACTGTTTACAGTAGGGATCCCCTGCCAAGGGCATCCTGACATTCAGCCAGTATACCAAAGCTATTCGGTTGTAATGGGTGCACCGTATGTCATACATATGCTCCCCTGTGCACGGCATAAAGGTGATGTCCAAACATACTATCCTCAAAACTGAAAAGCCCCAGTAGGAATGACAGTCTAAGAATAAAAGTAGGTAACAAGTACATCCAGAAGGAAAAAGGTCCAGGAGGAGGAAGGAGGGAGTGAATACTGCAACAGTGAAAAGGACACATACAGTTATGTTAAAATTTTACACAACTGTACTATGTCCTTCCATATCACTGTTGCAGTATTCTTTACAATAGGGAGAGTAAAATAGCTCAGGAAGAAGGACCAGCAAAGCCCTCCAGGAAGCCATGGAGAATGGCCCTGGCAAAGCCAGCTCTGGTCCTAGAAATCACATCCAATGTACAGTGCTTGGTAAAGGTATGCACAGAAGTCTAGGTAGCTGCATCAAGAACAGAATTAGTATCAAACCCTTGAAAAAAGCACTAAACAAGCCACAGCCCTAGTAGAAGAAGTCTTAACAGAAGATGGAAGGCTATTCCTGTGAAAAGAACAGCAAAAAGAAATGGCTTTACATATCCAAGAAGAAATGGTTTGATGGGAAAGCCAAACCTAAAGACTCAAGATGAAAAGAAACAGGAAGCTGTACAGATTTATGAAAAGCTTTAGACGTATCCAAGTAATATCTGAGTTGCCCATGCAAATCCAAGGTGTGCAAAACCTTCGCACTAGCAGATTGCACAGAAGGGAAAAAAGTGGGCAAATGAATAGACTGATTAAGAGGCAAATCATTAACCACCTTGGGCATAAAAGAAGGATTAGTACAAAAGAACACCCTGTTCTCATGAAAAACTAAACAAAGAAGGAACAGCCATAAGGGCTTGCAGCTCAGACACCTGTCTGCAGAAGTAAGGGCCAAAAGAACAGTCTTCCAAGAACAATATTGTAAGGAAGCTGAAGCAGCAAGTTCAAAAGGAGCCCGAGTCAATTTTTCTACAACAAAATTAAGGTCTCAAGAAGGAGGGGCAGGCTTTAAGGGAGGCATAATGTGAAAGATGCCTTTAAGAAACTGTTTGGCCTCAAATCTAGAGGCTAAAGGGGGAGTCAAAGGCAGAGAAGCAGAGACAGCCAATAGGTGGGTCTTAACAGAAGAATATGCCAACTCAGCATTGAGCAATTCACATAAATAAGAGAGAACCAAAGGAACATGCACAGTAAGTGGATCCAGGTTATGAAAGACACCAAACAGAAAATCTCTTCCATTTGGATAAGTAAGATTTCCTAGTAGTGGGTTTCCTGGCCTCCTGCATGACCAGAAGCGCATCCTCAGAAAAAAGGGGTCTACAAGGGGATCAAATCCCTATCACCCACAATGTCTGTTGAATAGTGGACAGGTGGGGATGAATAAGAAATCTTGTGTGAGTAAGTCTACACTGTGAGGTGACTTGTGATAATTGCTCTTGACTAGATGCAGACAAAGAGGGAACCAATGCTGTCTGGGCCAAAAGGGAGTCCCCAACAAGAATTTGGGAGCATCCTGTTTCATCTTGAACAGGACTTTTTGGAATGAGAGCAAGAGGAGGGAAGGCATAAAGAAACATCCCCTAACAAGAAAACGAGAGGGCACCCAGAAATAGCAAAATGTAAATGCTGAAGCAATACCTCTGGAGAGGAGGCCTGAATCACCAGGGTGTCTAGGTAAGGAAAGACCTGTATCCTCTTTAACCTGCAGAAAGCAATCACAGGAGAGAGGCATTTGAAGACCCTTGGGGTAGTACAGAGGCCAAAGGGCAAAGCAGAGAACTGAAAATGCCAAGAAACAACAGTGAAATGTAAAAATGTCCTGAAAAGGTGATAAACAGGAGTGTAAAGATAAGCATCCTTTAGATCCAGGGAAAATGTCCTGAAAAGGTGATAAACAGGAGTGTAAAGATAAGCATCCTTTAGATCCAGGGAAACTAGAAAAGCCTAAGTAACACAATAAACAAGGCTTGAAGGGGCAGCATCCAAAAGGAAGGGACATTCAAGAAGGTATTTAGTTGAGATGGGTCTCCAGGTGGCTTCTTTCCTGGGGACGAAGAACATTCTGGAATAAAACCCCTTTCCCCTCATGAGTGGGGAGTATACGTGTGATGTACGACATACCCATAACAACACAAAGGACTTGGAGTTTCTTAAATCATTCCTTGAGCCAACAGGCCCTGAAGCATCTCTGGAAACAATGGCAGTTGTTCCTGAGAAGGCTGCAGAACATCCAAAAAGGTGTGGGGGGGACATTTCCAAGCCATGTAATAGCCATGGTGAATGATGGAAAGAGCCCAGGTGTCTTGGGTGATTTTTAACCAAAAATGGGAGGGACAGGGAATGTCAGAGAAAGAGAAATGTGACTGAGTAGAACATGGCAAGGATAGCCAGACAGCACTGGGTTTGTCAGAAACAGGTGGCTTCTGAGTAGTAGTTTTGCTAGCCTTAGCAGGAGAGCCCTTCTACCACCCTTTTTACCTTTTGGGGGGGGGGGCAAGACTGTCTATGGAAAAAGGTAGGCTTGTTAAGGTAATTCCTCTGAAACTTTGGAATAGGTGAAACAAAAATATGCTTCAACTCCTGTAAGACTTTTCCCTTTTCTTGCAGGGACTTAAACAACTCCACAGCAGCAGTACCAAACAAATGCTTATTATCCAGAGGATCACCCACCAGTTTAGCCTTGATATCATCAAGCAAAGGCTGAAATCTAAGTCAGGAATATCTCCTCAAAACAGATCCAAAAGCTGCAGCCCTAGATGAAGCATCAGCTGTATCATACCTGCATTTAACAGAATGGCAAGCAACTTGAGAGGACGTCCCTTGCAAGGCAAGAACAGAGGCCATCCCTTCAGAATCAGGAAGGTCTGAAATGGCTTGCTAGGCCTGAGACAGAAGAGCCAAGATATACCTAGTCATGTGTGTCTGATAGCTCGACGCTTTGAAGGCTATGGTAGCAGATGTATATACCTTCTTACCTAGCCTCGCCATGGTTCTGCTGTTCTTATCAGAGGGTAGCAACTTGGTTGAAGGCAACAGTTTGGAGGGCTTATCAAAAGCCAATGACACCACAGAAGGGTCAGCAGAGGGACATTTATAAAGAAAGTTGCAATCCTCTGGTACTACACAAAACATATCAGCTTTTTTGAAAGTAGGGGGTTGGGAATGAGGAGGCTGAGAAGCAGCAGCAGAAGTATCCAGCAGGGCAGCAAGAACAGGAGGAACAGCAGAGGACCTAGGAGACTCCATCTGCAGAAGCTGGAAGTACCTCTTCTGAATATCAGAACCTGAGCACAGTCCCACTTGAAAAATCCCATAATTCTGGAAATAGTGGCACCAAACAAAAACTCCTCAAAAGGAGAGTCAGGACTGACAGACTCTCAAAACCATAGTCTAATATCTGAAAGGAATAAGTGAGTGACTCTTCATCAGAATTAGTATCCTCATCAGAGGAATCCTGCTCCCTAGACCTTTTAAGGGGGTAGAAGTCCAAGGGGGAGCAGGAACAGAACCCCACTCTGGAGGCTTCAAAGCCACAAGGGCATTAAACATGCCTTGAGTGAAGTTTTACCATTCACTCCGAGGATCTTTAGGAGCAGGTGAAATGTATTTAATCTTCTGCCTATTTTTAAGTGTGACATCAGCCTTGAAAAATGTAGAAGGCTATGACCCCTGACAACACTCTATAATGGTAGTTGGAACCCTTTCCCTCACTAACATCTGAGAAACACCCATATGCCCTTTGGTAATAACTAGCCCAGGTTCCTCCTGATACATCCGAAGGGGGCACCTGCAAGGCCTCCATGGATGCACGTGGAATTGGATCCATGCTAGCTTCTGAAGGTATCGAGGCAGAAGAGTCTAAGAAAGAAACCGGATGGTCTTCTGGGCTTTCACCAGCCTCAAGAGAGAAGTCCAGTGCAGGTGGTACAGCCAAAGAATCTGACCAAGCTCTCTTGGTCTTTTTGTGCATAGATGGCTGACCCTTGGGGCAGGAAGATTCTTCCTTAGTGTTTTTAGCCAACAGTTTAGGTTGTTGGTTCTCTAAGTAAATTGCAAGGGAAGAAAGATGCCTGGGGATAAAAGCTTGATAAATCTCATAAGACATATGGTCGAGGGAAGCGCCTAAACACAGCAAACACTGCTCATGACTATCTTTATGGAGAATCTGTCTCCCGCACTGGCATGTCTCCTTTCTGGATGACATGAAACCAACAACCGGAAACAAAGCAAAACAAAGATAAGTAAATCAAAAAAAAGAACAGTGGGGCACTTATCCGAAAGCAGTTAGTAACAAGCAGACGAATCAGCATTCCGACCATCTATCAAAGATGGCGCTCAGACAGGAGGCAAAAGTTCTGAGGATGGAACATCCGGATGTCACCTTTATGCCCTACACCATGAGTGGGGAGCATATGTGTGACCTACGACATACCCATGACAACTCAAAGGCTTTGGTATATTGGCCTGATATCTGGCTGCCCTTGGCAGGGGATCCCCATTGTAAAGAAAACTGCCACAGTGATATAGGACATCTAGAGTTGAAGCCTTCAGTAATGGGTTACATACAAATGCCTACTTGCAGTTCATCTACCAGTGAATTCTTTTTTCCTATGGATGTACAGTTACTGAAGACTCTGCTGTACTGTATGTACAATGTCAAATCAGCACCGCTTCTCAAGTTAGTTGGGTAGAAGAAGGCACCCTCCTTACTTGCTGAGATACCATATCAATGTCACAATGTCCATAATGATTTGAAGATGACCTGAAATGAAACCAATATGAAGAGCTCTGTGTGCCCTGCCCTGGCTACTATTCTCATCATTTTGATGCAGACATGGATGAGCAACTCCTCATGAGGCAGGCAAATTACTTTAGAAGGAGTAAAAGTGTTTTGATATTCAACATCCTAAATCTCTTTGTGGTAATAAAACATCTAAGGGGGGAGAGATAGGAATGGTCTCTGAGATACATACATCTTTGGGACCATGGTCTGAAATGGAAGTTTTTGTCTTTGGTGGACTAAAACCGTATGTACTACTTTTCTTTGTAACAACTCCAGTACAAGTTACACAGCACCATACAACTGTCACACTGATGGCTCAGGAATCTGAGTTGGGATAGGGCTATAAGAGAAAACATTGTTATATAACACTGAGAAATGGAAAGTAGAACTTGTTTTTGTTTGTTTTTTTGGCTTTTCCCGGTTAGGGGTCGCCACAGCGGAACTCCAGTCTGCTAATGATTGGCAGTAGATTTTTTATGGTGCCGAGTTGCCAGCCCGCCGCCCAACCTTCAGCAAAGGCACACCCATTAACACATGTCTTTCGGAGGCCACTCAACCACGGGGAGGACATGCAGAGTCCAAACAGAAAGCACTCCAGCTGAGAATCGAACAGGAGAACCTCTTGCTGTGAGGCAACAACGCTACCACAGTATCACCGCAGCTTGTATGTTTGCTATAATCGTCTGCAAGATTTCTTGCAAAAAGTCTTATGCTGTTGTATATATTCTAGACATACATTAGGTATTGTACAGTCACTGTACATTATGTATTTTGTCTTTTTAAATGTCTTCAAACCCAAGTCATTCCTGTAAAGGGTCTTTACACCAGTGTACTTACCCAGCGAACAAATGTATAAATACATAAAATAAATAATCCATGGTATTAGAATTTGCCATGTAAGGGAAAGAAATATGAAATAATGGGAAAACCATATGACTTGTTAAGTCAGTGAAGTCTTCTTCACTGCTAGGACATTTTCTGGAAGAAAGAAAGAGGCTGCTTGAGTTTTCCCACTTAAAAAAAAAAAAAAACATGGGAGGTGGTTAGCAGTAGGAAACCTTCTGCTATACAGAAGAGTAAGGTGTATGGACAAGCTATTAAACATCAGTCCTCTTATTTCTCTATTTCTCTATCAGAAAGGATCTTACTTGCTGACTTTCCAAAAATACAAGCAGAGGAAATGGGTCCATCCAGGAGCTTAGTTCTGATATCTGTATAGAACTCAATTCCTACAGAGGTGTGTGTCTAAACAGTTAACACTGCAGCTGCATTGCTCCTCCCATTAACAAAATAGTGTCCCCATTATGAAAAGAGGGCATTTTCAATACACGTAGCCCACAAGGTATTATCTATTCAGCAAGACATACTTCAAGGTGAAATTTCTGAAACTGACTTCTCTAACTTATAAAGTTCATTCTCCAGACTGAAAAGTTGAGTTTTAAGGGCTATTACATCAAAATTCTCACTTCTCTTCTCCACAGCTGTTTCTTTACAATTAACTAATGGATTGTTGATCTCCTTAATACTGGATAAATAATGTTGTAGCTTAATATTACGAGAGTTAGATATAGAAGCAGGAACAGATGAATCTAGTTCAGTAATTTCCTCAGCCATCTGAGTGGGGTTACAAGCAGAAATAAGAATAAAAAACGTAGAAACAAAACCAACTGCTATAAGTAACCCACACAAAACGTCTCCAACAAAATAAACAACAAAAAATATCAAATGCCCTCTTTTCATAATG
Organism: Protopterus annectens; assembly: GCF_019279795.1. Classification (NCBI taxonomy): domain Eukaryota; kingdom Metazoa; phylum Chordata; order Ceratodontiformes; family Protopteridae; genus Protopterus; species Protopterus annectens. Next base: position 1,378,457,900 of record NC_056741.1, on the reverse strand, counting down.
GGGACAATATTTTGTTAATGGAATGGCAGAAGACAAATCTACAGACTAGTTTTTGTTACTTGCCTCTTAATTTCAGCAGCAGAGAGGGAGATGGGTGCCCTGGTTACTTCTATTAACAAAATGTACACTGATTTACTTAAAGACTATTCTACGGATATACTAGACTCATACATAGAAGATATCTTGAACTCTCTCGCTTTATATGAGAGTAAGCTACAGAAAATTAAGGTTGGTAAAATTGTCAGAGATAGGATGGATTTTAGAACTGGGAACATCGTTACTTGGCAGAGAGAGGAGCGTGATCGAGAGGGAACAAATTTGTTGAGCGCTACATCCACGACGGAAGTTGCTGTGAATGCGACAGAGAGCAGAAGCGTCTAGGACTTCACGTGTAGAACAGTTGAGAGAGGTGGAAGTAATACATGATACTACAGCTCCGACGGCGTGTCCTATGAATTTAGGAGCCAAGAGGAAGATTATCACCACTGTAGCGCAAGTGCATCGAGGGAGACTTGATTCTTTAGAATCAGCTACTAGTTGCAATGATTTTTTACAGCGTTACAACACTGAATTCCCTTTACCGATGAAAGAAAATTCATTCAGGTTGAACAGAGACCAGTCGAGAGGAAGGAGTCGTGTACGAGGCAAGAGGAAATGGGACAATTCCACAGGCAATCAGACAAGTATAGAAAGGGCATTTTCCAATGCCAAGAGGGATTAATTCTGAATTTATCTAGTGTTACACTGAATAAACATCATTTATCAGTGTTAAGTAAGGGCCTTTCGTTTATCCCTACTAGTCGCTCTTGTTATGCGGATGTCATTTTGGACATCAAGACTTTCACCAGGAATTTGACTCTAAAATTGATGTATAGAGACACTGATAGTAATGTAGAAAATGTTCATAATGTTTTTGTGAAACCAAGTTCATTTATTCCTAACAGCAATTCATTGATAAATGCCTTTGAGAAGCTTTGTATACGTGACATTTATGATACATGTGTAACTTCTAATTTAGATTCTATGGGCAACAAATGTTTTAATTTATCTAGGCAGGAAGCTCTTGCCTTGAGGGAACTTGAGACTGATAGTTGCCTTGTTTTCAGACCAGCAGATAAGGGTGGTCTCATTGTGGTACTTGATAAGAGCTGGTATGAGACCAAGATGTTTGAAAGCTTGGGGGATAACTCTTTTTATGAGGCATTAACTATAATGCAGGTTTCAGTGTATATATCTAATGTTTATACTAATGTGAAAAATGTATTTGATCAACAGTTAATTGATAAGAAACTGTTTGATTATTTTGTGGTTGCGAAGCCGATTATACCAATATTACAGGGCCTACCTAAGGTTCATAAGTCAGTCCAAGATCCCCCTATGAGACCAATAGTTTCTAGTAGGGGCTGGTGCACAGAACCTATCTCCATTTTTGTAGAGAAACATCTTAGACCTGCTCTAAATGACATACAACATGTACTTAGAGATACTGAGCATGTTTTAAGAGATCTGTATGGGTTCTTTTTGACATATACTGGTTGTGATGCTAAATTTGTCAACCTGGATGTAGTTTCTTTATTTACTATGATACCCAGTGCAACTGGGATTACAGCTACAACATAGTTTTTGGAATGCCATACGAAGGACTCTGCCAAAGTTGTTACTTTATTGTTGCAACTATTAGAGATAGTGTTGGAACACAATTTATTTTTATTTGGTAGTTATGTGTTTAGACAATGCAGTGGCGTAGCTATGGGCACTTCATGTGCCAATAGCTACACCAATGCAGTAATGGTTGTGTGGGAAGAGAATTATATTTTTAAAGGTCCATTCAGGGAACACATTTTGTTCTATCGTAGATTTGTTGATGATGTTTTTATTTTGTGGGACAGTGGGTATGAACAGTTCTCTGAATTTATGGTGCATGTCAATAATATGACTGAATATTTGCGTTACACACAGGATGTCATATGATAAGATGGATTTTTTAGATGTAGCTGTGTTGAGAGATTCGAGTGGGGAAGTGTACACTAAGCAGCATAGGAAGGAGTGTCATGTTAACCATCTTCTACATCGCAGCAGTGCACATCCACCTCATATATTTAAGGACATAGTCACTAACCAAGTAATGAGGGCTTCTAGGCTCAATGTTAGAGATGAGGATTTCAATTGTGAAGTAGGTAGGGTAATGAGGCATATGAAAGATAGAGGATATAATGATAAGTTTTTAACAAAACAGATACCAGGAACAATAGACAAGCGAGGTCAACAAGCTAGACCATTTTTCTCTCTGAGGAAGGATTCTCCTGGAGATGTTATTAGAGTTTCCACTCAGACTAGCTTAAGAATTTCTTTGAAGTATACTGCAGATGTGAATAAATATATTGATATTATTAAGAAACACTGGCAGGCTTTAATGACAGATGATGAGATTGCCAGTAGTGTTGATTATGTCCCTAGGATTAGTTTTAGAAATGAGAGGTCCCTCAAGAGGAGATTGTGTTATCCTAAAGAGAATAGACATGACAGTGGTAATAGTGGCACAATCCATGTGGACACTGCAATTGGTGTTGTTATATAGATAGTAGTATGACATTTCTTCACCCTGATCAAGGTAGAGAATATATTTTTAGGATTTCAGCTACATGCAACAGTAAACATGTTGTTTATCTTGTTTGTTGTATGGTCTGTGCCAAATTCTATGTTGGCAAGACAGACAGATGTCTTAAGGAACGTATTAGGGAACATTGTTATAATATTAAGAAGGGAAATAAGACCAATGCACTTGCTAGACATGTTCTCAATATAGACAGTTCCCATGTTTTTAATTTTAGAGTGATAGGTCTGACTTATGAGAGCTTGAGACAGGGTGACATCAGTAATAGAACTGAGAGCTTGGAAGCTGTCTGGATTATCAGACTTAGGAGTACTGATGGTCATGGTCTCAATGAATGTATTCCTTTGAGACCAAGACTAAAGAGTAGGCCCTTGAAACGTTGAGCATTTAGTTTAAATATATGCTTTTTTATATAAGCTATGCATATATATGTTCATATGATAGTTTTTTTATACATGTTTTATATATATATATTTTTATATATTTTTGTATTAATAAAGTTTTAGATAAGCTGTTCATGATATAATTGAGTTATATAGGCCTATTGTCTTATGACTTTGTATCATGTGATATACCTCTTGGATATAAAGGTGTGTTTTATTAGTGCTTATTTACACCTGAAGAAGCTTAACTGTGAAAGCGCTTGTGTTTTTGCACTGAGTAAAGGCCTTATTCTGGGGTTTACAGCCTTCTGAGTCTCATTTTATTTAATATTTTTTGTTATTTGGTTTGTTGGAGACGTTTTGTATGGGTTACTTACAGCAGTTGGTTTTGTTTCTACGTTCTCTAATTTGTGTGCTTTATGGTAACTTAACTTCCAAAGGCCCTCCCTCCTCTCTTTCATTGCAACTATCTGTTCTGCAAGCTATTTAAGTACTTTCCCACCCACTGTTTTCTATATATCCATAATATTAAGTGCCCACCTAACAAACCAGTATTGCACTTGAGTAAACGTCCTTTACTGTAAATTGTCTCCTAATATTTTGCCCTGTTATCACCACAATCTTAGGGCTCCTGAGTTAATCCTCCTCCATCCTTGGCAGATAAGATATTTATTTTATTGTTTTGCACTTCAGTTAACTGTTTAGAGTGCCACTACTTTATTTTTGCTTTGTTGATTTTGCCTTTAAATTAGCCTAAAGGGCTACTTGAAATTGCCTTGTCAAGGTAGTTTAAGTTGTTTTCTTGTAGTGATACATTTGCAATCAATCATTCTTGGTGTTATTATATCAAGAGGTTAGCAGATGCCTTATACACACACAAATGCCCAGAAAGTAAATGTTATTTATAAATAACTAACCTTGAACTGAAACCTGTAACTCAGTGTGGCTCAAACAAAGCTATTGTGTGGAGCCAAGTTTACAGCAGCTAGTTTGCACATTAAACAGCACAACTATCAAACCTTAGCACAATCTAACCTAGTACAATGCCAAACCCCAGAGACTGTCCGAGAAGACCTCTCTATAACCTGGTGTACCACTGAAAGTAGCCCGCTCATATACAGATCCGGACAACATGGATAAGCAATTTCCAAAAATCTCCATAGCCAGCTTGGTAGACATGGGCATCATGAGACAATGTAGCAATTGTCTCATGTTCTCAGACAACTATTATCCTTAAAGAAACAAAGTATGCTAGAGGTACATATACACAATTTCAGAGGAGCAAAAAACTTGCACACAAATAAGGTCATCAAGAACACACATGCATCCACTACACACAGTGTCCACCATACACATACACAGGCCAACTTATGCTGAGGTACTAAAAATCAATATTCCCTAACCTCAAATGCCTAGCCTATAAACAGCAATGCCTATCCTCATCCATCTCTAAAGCATTCACCAAAGGAAACACCAAATACCACACATATGCCTACACCTAGCAGAGCCTCAAGAGCAAAGCCCATAAGGCAAACACATTACTGAAGACTTTTGTCATAGGGAACTCCATTGTATGACATACAGATGCCCCACTTTCCAGACTGAACAAGATGATAATGGTTAGTTGCTTTTCTGGAGCCAGGATCCAACAAATTACGCATGCATTCACATCACTACACCAAAAGTATCAGTATGATTCTATCATAGTCCATGTGAGCGTTAATGACCTGAGATGTACTTCACGACTATATGGAGACATTCTTGATCTCTGAATGTCTCAGCCAGGTATTTGCCTTACATTGAGCAACATTCTACCTTCAACAAGGATTATGCCACAGTAGGAACAAAAGATGATGGGCTTCAATAATTGTCTTGGTTTCTGGTGACCTTCCAGGGGGATTGAATATCTGTCAGCATGGGAGGAAATGGTTAACAAACCACTTTGCTTGCAAAGGACGCTCAGTACCTGCCACCCCTAGGCTTACGAACATGGACTAAAACGTTATCACCCCTTTACAGTCTATTTTAGGCAATGCCAAACTGACAAACCTACTGACATAGCAAATGAAACCCAAAGAAACTAAAGGTGCTACTGGTCAATGCTAGGAGACTAAACAAGAAACTGTACACCCTACAAGCTACCCTCATTCTGGAGAATATAGAAATATGTGCAGTTACCAAGATATGGTTTAAATCCACAGCCAGTACTCTGACAGTGCAAAGCTTCAGTGCCTTCCACACATTTAGACCATCAAATACACAGACAGGGACAAAAGGTGGAGGAGTATCAATTTATATTAGCAATAAGTGTTGATTAAACAGAACGATATCCTAGAATTTATCCACTTGCAAATCACCACAGCCAAAGTGTCATACCATATCCAAGCAAGCTGGTGAGGTTGGACCACAAAGCAGTCTCCTATTAAATAAAAATCAACTTGGTAAAACCAGCAAACACAGTAAGAGTTTGGAATTATTCCAAAGCAAACTACATCTTATTAAATGATAGTTTTTCAAAATTCAGTGCCCCTCCCAATCCTGAGTTCACAGCAACTTATGGGGAATTGTTCACAGAGATCCTGTACAAACATGTAAATTGCTATATAGAGACTGTTGTACTTACTAGAAGTAAACCCAAAACAAACTCTAAAAACAAATCACACTGGTGGAATCCTACAGGGTATACAATAAAATTAGGAAGAGCCAAGTCCCACAATTATAGCAGCTCTCTAGTTAAACTAAACAGGAAACTAAGATGACTAAGGCCAATTTTGAGGACAGGATAGCCTCTCAGTCTAAAGATAACTGAAAGGCCTTCTACAGCTATGTCCAAAACCTCAAAAGCAGCACATTATCAGTGTGCCAAACTGGTACTCAATGGTGGCACCTTCATTGAACACAGTAATGTAGCGAATTTGCTGGTTGATGAATTAGGCTCAAATGTCTCCCTCCATGAAATACCTACTAGCATAACCCCCCCCAAACTATTATCAGGGACCAAGTCCTGGTGGCACTTGCCAAGGCCAAAAACACAGCCTCAGTGGGCTCAATAATATCCTAAGATGCCTCCTAAATAGCTTGAAACATAACCTATTGGGACCACTTGAGTCACTTTTCAACTATAGCCTTATAAGTAATGTACTCACCATAACATTCCATCTGTGTTGTCCATTTTCATTCTGCCTCAACAAATGGTTTCAGATACAAGGACTCAGACACTTTCTAAAGATTCTAGGATCTGACTCTCAAGCTTCTTCCTTACCCATAATGCCCCTGACCACTACAATACCTCAGATCAAGTTTGCTGCTATTATATCCATTACAATCATAAAATACAATACCAATGCTATGATAGAAAAGTGATGGCTAAAAGATCAGGAGCTCCAACAGGAACTATGGTTCCTAACAACAATCTCGTTAGGCCTCTCCCAAAGTCATGGATGGGAGGGTTGAGGAAGAATGAAAATGGACAACACAGATGGAACGTTATGGTGAGTACATAACTTCTTTATCGGATATTGTCATTTTCACTCATTCCTCAATGAATAGGAGATAGTCCCCAGCTACAGTAACCTTGCGTGGCCCTAATGGAAGGATATTCTGGAGAACCGAGAAACCAAAGACAGCTACAGTAACCTTGCGTGGCCCTAATGGAAGGATATTCTGGAGAACCGAGAAACCAAAGACAGCTCTATTTCTGGAAATGATGTCCAATTTTTAGTCCCCAATAAAGGTATGGGTATTAGATCAAGTGGCAGTTGCACAAATATCATCAATACAGGCTCTACCCAAAAGGCAGCTGATGTAGACATCGACCTGGTTGAATGCACTTTTGGTAGTCTTGGTAAGGTTATGGCTCTCAAAGAATAAAAAAAAAATACAATCAGTTATCCATGTAGTCAGTGTAGTTTTTAAAGCTGGTCTTCCCAATTTTTTACTAGTAATGGAGATGAACAGTTGATCAGTTTTTTTAAATTCCTTGGTCCTGTGAAGGTAAAAACGAAGTTGCCTATGTACATCAAGAAGATGAAGGGCGTGTATTCTACTTTGTTTTCAAATTTGGGGAAGAACATTAGCAAAATGATGACTTGATTGATAATAGTTTCAGAAGCAACTTTTGGTAAGATGGAAATATTTGTGCGGAAAGTAACCCTGTCTTTGTGAAATATCAAATACGGTGGTTTGGAAGATGGTGCTTGGAGTTCAGATACTCAGATACAGCCACCAGAAAGACAGTTTTCCAAGAAAGAAACCAGAGATCTACTTTAGCTGATGGTTCAAAGGTTTGGAAAACCACAGTGAGGTCCCAAGGTGGAGTAGGGTCCTTTACTGAAGGTCTAAGTAAAAAGGTACCCTTAAGAAAGACCTTACATAATTTAGATGATGCTACAGAAGAAGCATTATCTCTGATGTGATAGTTTGAGATGGCTGCTAACTGAACCTTAATAGTGGAAAAACTTACTCCACCTTGAAAAATCGATGCAAGGAAATCTAAAACAGCTGGAAGCAGGGAGGTAAATGTAACCAACTGTCTCTGAGCCTAAAAAGAAAACTTTTGGCATGTACTTTTGCAAATTTTCCTAGTTGAGGGTTTATGAGCACAGACTAGGATCTTTTATAGGTTCATAGTTCATAGGTTCATACTAAGCTAACTGCCCTTGCAGCCATTTTAAGCCTAGCCAATTATCCCTTGTGAGACTCAATCCCTGCACCTTGTGTTTCTAAGGCAAACACCTTAACCATTAGGCCACCCTCCCAACCAAATATGAACTGGAGAGGAAAGCCTGGAATGTCTAGCCATCATCGGAATTGGAGAAACCATGTGGTCAACTTGAGGTCTACAATGTCCAAGTGAATTTGCCCTGATAGGTGAAATAGGAGGTCTGGGCTGGGATCCAGCATCCAGGGAAAATGTACTAAGTGAGACCAAAGGAAGAGAAACTACACCTGCTAAGGATGTAAGGGAGCAATGAAGATTACTATGCTCTTCAACCAAAGTGCTTTCTGAAGAAACTTGAGGAGGAGAGGCAGGAGAGGATAAGCACAAGAAAAACCAGAGAGCCAAACAAGGACTAGAGCATCTCTCAATGACTGTCCCTGAGGTGGGATAAGCACAAAAAACCTGCTGCATTTGTTGTTGATGGGAGATGCAAATAAGTCACATCATAGCTGACCCCATTTATAGAAGATATTGTTTGCCAATAATTGGTTGAGAAACCACTAGTGAGGCACAAGGATGATCCTGCTGAGCTTGTCCACTAAAATGTTGGATTTCCCAAGAATGTCCATTGCCATAAGAAAGTGGTTGGATGAGATTGCCCACTGCCATACTCTTACTGCTTCTTGACAAAGGGGGCAGGATTTGGTTCTCCCCATTTGTTGATGTACAAAGACTACTGACATGCTGTCCATTTGTATTTCAATAGTCCCTAGAGGGAGAAAGGTCTGAAAGGCCTTCAATGCTAGAAGCACAGCTCTCGTCTTTAGGACACTGATATGCAAATTAGTCATTTGTGGGGACCACTGAACAGTCTGCCCAAAAGTAATGCTCCCCCCACCCCAAATGGGAGGCATCTATAGTCAATGTGGTGCTGAGGGGGGGTTGGGGATAAACGGACAACCTTAATCAATCTCCTCGGAATAAATTCACCAAAGAGGAGACTTTCTACATGCTTGAGGTAATTTTACTAGATGTTTTAAGGAATGATACTGAAATGACCATTGACCTGATAGGGTCGACTGAAGTATTAGTATTCTCATGTGGAGATGAGCAGTGGGAATTAAATTTATTGCTGCTGCCATCGATCCTAGAATTTTGAGGACCAGTTTTGCTGGGGGAGAAGGAAGAGAAAGAATCTGTTTGATGTGTGTCTTCAAAGTAAGAATTCTGTTTTGAGGCAGAAGAGCTAGAGAAGTGATTGCGTCCAAGCAATCCCCTATAAAGTTGAAGACTTGAATTGGTGAAAGTTGTGACTTATGCATATTGACAGTGATTCAAAGTGAGAGTGATAGCTGGAGTAAAAAGCCTCTGATCCTTATGAATAGATGCCTGGTCACTGCGGTAAGGAGCCATTCTTCTAAAAAGGGAAATACACTGAATCCAAGCAGTCTCAGGTGAGCTGCTACCACTACCATGCATTTGGTGAACACCCTGGGGGCTGCAGTAAGACCAAAGGGCAGGGCTCTGAAGTGAGAATGGCTGGGTCCCAGGCAGAAGTGTAGATACCTTTGAGAATGCCTGTTCATTTTGATGTGATAGTATGCATCTTGAAGATCTACTGAGCATATACAAACTGAACCGTGACCATAAGGAATTTGGAATTCTTTACAAACTGGTTTAGATAACCGAGATCCAAGATAGTTCTCAGGTCCCCTATCTTTTTTGGCACTAAAAAGACTCGAGTAAATTCCAGATCCTGTTTGTTCTGGAGGGACCTCTTGCATGACTCTTGTCTACCAATTTTCTGATATCTTGAGCTGCTAACTCTCTCTGATTGGGCGGAACATCAGAGACAGTTTTCCTTGTTTTTATAGGAATTTGTAAAAAAGGGAATGAAATGTCCTCCAGATATCATCCTTTGTACCAAAGAGTAACTCGTGATGGCTAGCCAGGCTTTTTGCTGCAAGGATAAGCACCCCCTGACTGCCTCCAGAGAGGGACAGTCAGCAACCTTTCGGGAATGCTGGAAGGATCTGTCCAAAAAAGAATCTTGAGATCCTTGGATCTGTGGAACCCTCTGCCACATGGGTGATGTCTGCCACTATAGTTATTCCCCTCTCTGCCTCTGGAGGAAAAATCCCCTTGCAATTCCTGTAAAGGACCTTGAGACTTTTGGAACCACATCTTACTGCCACGTTGATTCCTACAGAAAGTCTCTGTGGGGTAGGAAAGTGCATTCTAATGGCAGACAAGGTTTTTCTGTCCTATTCAGTGTGGAAGAGAGTCTCTAACTATTGTCCCAAACAAAGATGATCCCTCAAAGGGAGCACTGACGAATGACGCCTTTAAGGGCTCTGCAAAATCACACAATTGTATCCAGGTATGTCTCCTTATGGCTATGCCTGAATCGGCTGTCCCCAAGGTAGCTTCTGCAGCATGTGAGATTAACCTCATGGACGCATTTGTAATCAATTGTAGGGTGGCCATTCACAAGGAAAAAGACTTCTGTTCATCTGTGGCCATGGACCCTGGGGCAGAACTAGAAAGTTCCTTTACCAAGTCCCTCTACAGTCTGGTGAGATGTGCCAGGTAGTTCAGCAATCACAGGGCAAATGTCGCTGATGCATACACTTGCTTCCCAAACCTGTCCAAAGCCCTAGACTCTCTGTTAGGGGGATGGACAGTGGAGCTTGTTCAGATAGCTCCTTCTTGGTGGCTGCAGCAATAACCATAGCATCTACAGGAATCCCTTTAGTCCAGTACTGTCTATCAGCAGGGATGCTTAAAATGTTGTTGAGGCATTTGGGGATAGTCTATCAGCAGGGATGCTTAAAATGTTGTTGAGGCATTTGGGGATAGGTTCCACAGACTCCAGTTCCTTCTATGCCCTACAGGAGACAAGGTCTATAAGCTCATCCAGGGGGGGGTAACCCAAGACATAGACAGGCCAGTCCCGAAGGCTTCCAAGAACACCAATTCCTCATGGGAAAGGGTTCAGGAAGACCAACCACCTTTCTGATGAAGGATCTCTAAGGCATCTCCAAATAAAACATCTTCAGGTGGAGATCTAGGAGGCCCTTCCCCTTCATCAAAATTGGTGTCTTCTGTGAGGGATTCCTGTGGGGAATCCAAGTGCCTCCTCTTGCACACCCCTCTTCTGAGGGACCTCCTCAGTGGGATGTTCCGAGAAGGTATCAGAAGAGATGGGGAGCTCCCTGGTGGGAACTGCTTGAAAGCTCATCTGGGCTGGCTGTCCCTGAGATGTAGGATGCAAGTATTCAGACACAGGATCCAAAGAGGGTCTAGATCATGCATCCAAAGAAGGGAGAGTCGAAACTACACTGGGATGAGATAATGCCCTCTTCACCACTTCAAACACAGAGGGACCAAGAGAAGCCGAGGACAATCCCACTGGAGTCAAGGCTCCAGGAGCAGACAATCCCTGAACCCCACCAACCCTCTGCTCCAAGGGAGGAGTCAGAGCTGAGCTATCCAGTGCCAAAGCTCAGAGAAGAAGCAACAGCTCCAAAAACTTTGGAGCCAAAGTCAACCCCTTTGATCCAACACAAATGCCTCAGCTCCGACAGCCGTCATACTCCAACAGTGTTGGAGCCAATCGGGTTAGAGAAGCAGCCAGAGTCAAAGATGAAATAACCTTTGGATCTGACAGTTCAACTCTCGGGGCTCTCAGATCCAAGGACTGTGAAACAGCTGGTCAGAACAGAGAAGGAGCAAGTACAAGTTTGAAGGAATGTTGACAGCTCACGGATCCAATCAGAGACAGAGCTGGGAAGAACTCCATCTGGATTTGTGTTTGCAGGAATTTCCTCATCATGCTATCGATCTCTGACTAGGGCAGACTAGGGGAAGACCTAATGGAAGAGGATGTAGAAGGTGGCCCTGACAACTTCTTGGGAGCCTTTTGTAAAAAGGAGACCTTAATCTTGGGGATACCAGCTCCAGATAAAATCTAGGAGCACGGGGCCAAGGAGATGTGACAGTAGATTATGCTGAATCTGAAAACTTCTGATCTGAGGTCTTAGAAACCTTCTTTGGTGGCTTTAAAGAAGGTGTAGACTGAAGACCGAGCAGGTGAGCGTTTATGTTGCCCCATGGGCTCCATCTATTTTTGAGAGGGGGGTTTGAGCCCCTTGATTTTTTTAAATGCTGGCTCTCCCCCAGGGTTGAATGACATGATTTCAATTACTAGTAAACTAAAATTAAATGTATTCAACAGGTGACTAGGTAATATACAAACCTAACTTCCCTTTTGTGTATACCTCTTTATTGTATTTAATAGTAATTTAAAGTAACTAGGTAAGCCTAGGTATGACAAAGAAGCATTTGATCAGATTCTCAATGAATTTTTCTTTGTGTTAAGTATGAGCATAGTCTCTGTCTTATTTTTAAACAATATTTACTTGGTTTAAAACAATTAATTCATTTTACAACAAACCTTTATGGTTGTTTTTAATTTTGAAATAATAATATTTTTAATTTCTTATGTTTCAAATTTTTGTTAGGAGACTGGTTGCTGCTTTTTGGTATTTCATTGTTAATACTTAAATATGCAATTATTTTATTGACCAATTATGTTAATCATTGGTTGATTAATATATTGGGTTTAATATCTATGTATATAAGTAAGGGGGTTACTTGTTTTAACTGTCTGATGAAATTTGGTCACAGGTACCAAACGAAAGTGCTTACTTTGTGGTAAATAAAAGTTTGGTGGTGCAGCTGGTGTTCCTGGCCTCGTCTGTTGGATCTGTGTTTGCTGGTTATTTTTATTCCTGGTTCTTGGCTCCCTGAAAAAGTGTCTGTAGATGAAGGGGATTTTGGCAGGAGTCCTTTCAAAATTAATTTATTCCTCATGACACTTGTCTTGTGCTGGGCACAAATAATAAACACATGCCCTGTGGGCATCAGAACTGGGGACCTTATGCCCACAGGAAGTGCATTTCTTAAATCTAGTCAGCATACCAGCCATGCTGGAAAACACAAAACAAAGAAGTTGAGAGAAAAGGATTTTTTTAAAGGAGGAAAAGTATCAACTACCAACAATGGTATTAATAAGAAATTACTGAAGGGTAAAGAAAGAGAGGAATGGACTATCAGCAATGGTAGTAGAGAAACACCAAAAATAAAACTCAGTACAGAAAATTGTTGAGGGTAAGGGGGGCTTAGTTAAATAAGAAAGAGAAGAAAAATTGTAAAAAGATAACAAAAATAGTTAGCTGTTCACTCAAAATCCCCAGGAGGAGCTCAAGCAATCACAATTCCAACCATCCTGAAGAGTGGCAAACGAGATCTGAGGTACTGTAGTGGTTATGGGCATTATGAGTAAGGAAGGAGCTTGAGAGTCGGATCCTAAAATCTTTAGAAAGTGGCAGAGTCAAATCCGACAATTGTATCCAAGCCCATTCGATGAGGAACAAGTGAAAATGACAAACATCAGATCAGGCTTTGAACCACAAGAATGGAGGAACACAATGGTTATCCCAGTTCACAAAGGTGGACCATCAAATGACCCCAGAAACTATAAACCTATTAGTCTGACAAGTCTAACATGCAAAGCCATGGAATTAATTAAAGAAATGATATACGCAATCATCAGACACTGGGGCCCAACCTAGTCTTGCTTTGACAAGGGAACGTCATGCCTGCTAAACATGGTAGGCTTCTTGAGAAAGCCATCAAGGCAATGGGTGAGGGGAAAAGTTCATACCGCCTACCTAGACCTGGCAAAGGTATTCAGTATAATATCCCACTTGGGTATAGTTGAAAACATAATGAACTGGGCATAAAGCCTCACACAACTCGCTAGATTATCAGCTGGCTCACAGAGGACCCAGGAATTCAGGATTGGTAATAACACCTCCACTAAAAGACTGTCATTAACAGGGTGCCACAAGGCTCCATGCTGGCACTGCTCCTATTTGGCATCTAATACTTGGAGGTAAAGGCTAATGTCAAGGGGCCTTTGGTTGATCAAGTTCACAGATGACTGCAAATTTGGAGCCATCATAGACTCCCTCAAGACAAACATCTTACAAGAGGTCTAACATAGATAAATGACTAATGACAAACTCACGGATTAAAACCCATGCCAAGAAATGCATTATAGTGCCTTTTGGGAAACTGCCACCCAGGATAATTACTACATTGATAAGGTGCCCCTAAGAGTTAACTCAGTAGAGAGTCAGGGACCTGGGAACATACGTAGATAGAAATCTGGTCTTTGACCAACATGTGACCAAGACAGTAAGAAAATCATTCTATGTCACCCGACATGGCATCCAGGTCTAAGGAAGCCATAGTGCCTCTTTATTTGGCCCTTATGAGACCCATCATTGAATAATAATGCCCCCTTCAGCAGGTACCTGCCAGACATACGAACAGCTGAAATGTCTAAAAAGGTTCCTCAATGGGAGAATCCAGGGTATAAACACATCGTCCTATACAGATTACCTTAAAGCTTTGTCTCTGTATTCTGTGGTCTACAGGTTACTGAAAGGCAATCTATACCTGGCATACAAGGCATCCTCAGATCCAGCTCTGATGAACCTTCTGCACGTCCACAAAATGAACAGCATCAGAAACACTAGATCCAAGGATTTAAATTCTGCTTGTGACATCAATGACAGGTTGGTGAGACAGATATGTGTCTCATAGGATCCCTATGTTGCGGAACAGGCTCCCCAACAATGCAAGTCCATCCCTAACCCTATTTAGGTGTAATCTTGACCAATGGAAGGTAAATCAGAAATTCACTCCAGTCTGGCCCCCATGCCTCTGACAGACAGAGGCAGATAGTAATGGTCAAACTAACATACCCCACCAAACATCTAGAAACTTCCTAACATACTCCACTCCTAACAAACATCCATGACACATACAGACAAAATTGGGTTGGACTGCACAGTTAGGCTTATAAAGGCCCTGCTGGTCATTAGCCTAGTATATACCTATAAACTATGAGAAAGACAAAGAATGACTCTCTGTAATGGACACTGCCAGCCAAAAAGCATGCCCACACAGAAATCATCAGAAAGATTCATTACTGTAGTCTGTCTCAATGGCAAAGACTTCAGCCACAATGGGTAGAAATAAAGCTAAGAAAAGCTCCTAACAGGAAAACGCCAGGCCCAGATGCAGTACCTAACTTCTGGCAAAAAGTATTAACACCTTTACATGAAAATTTACTTATGAGCAAGAACTAGTTACATGTGCACCATGAACAGACACCAGCCTGGTCAACAACAGGAAAAACAATACTCCTACTTAACAGAGAACCTACAAGCTATCTGAGAAACTACAGACCAATAACTACTTGGATTCAGATGATGTATAAACTACATACTGGAATTGATGCCGACAGAGTTTATAGTCAGAAGAAAACTCAATCATGGCAATAGAACAAAAGGGTAACAAAAGAAAGTCTTATGGAACAAAGGATCATTTGTTGTTAAAGTCATAAATGGGAAATGTAAAAGGAGAAGAATCCAAGTATGGCATGGACAGACTACAAAAAAGCATTTGACAGTATTCCAGATTCATGGACAAAAGAGTGTTTAAAAATGTATAAGATACAATCTACACTGATCAATTACATTACAGCAACAATGAAACCATGGCAAACCACCTTGCAGTTAAGTCATGATAAAGGACAAATTATTATTCCAGGGATAAAAATTCAGAGGGATATTCCAGGATGACTCTGTCACCGCTGCTCTTTTGTCTTGCCTTTAACCCATTAAGCTGTCTACTTAACAGATTAGGTCATGGCTATAGTTTGGCTCCCAAACAACAAGGTGTAAAGACTTCTCATCTTCTTTTTGTAAATGATGCAAACTGTATAGTTCATCAGATGTGGAACTGATAGCATAACCGAAAGTGGTCAGAACTTTTTCAGATGATATAAGAATGACATTTGGTCTTGATAAATGTGCCAAAGCTACCTTTAAATCAAGAAAGCTGCAGCACCAATAAAATATCAGCCTGGGACAGGAATGTGATAAAAAAAGGAGTGTATAAATATTTGGGAATTGATGAAGGATCAACAATAAAACATGAACAAATGCAATAAAACTTAGCAAGGAATATTTTAGAAGACTAAAATTAGTATTGAAAACAGCGCTGACATCTAGGAACAAAGTCCAAGCTAATTTGCTCTTCCTGTCCTAACAAAGATTTGGAGTGACTGACTGGCCCCAGAAGGTATTGAATCGGTTGCAGAGGAAAAGAAGAAGGATGATAAATACTTCTCAATTTATTTATAAAAATCAATGTACACCACAACTATATATTTTCCATTGTGAAAGAGGTATGGCCCTCCTCAAAATTGATTACATGTATAGATCTGCAATTGTAGGACTGCATACATTATCTGCTGACCTCACAATACCCAAATGTAGTGAAAGTTTTAAAACATGAGGAAAATAAGTCTAAGATGATTTCCTGGCTTTGTTTACCAAAAGCATATTGGTGTCAAGCGGGAACAGAAATCAAACCAGAAGTAGATAAAAATCAGGCAGCAACTGAATGTGCAAAAAAAAACACAAAAGAAAGTATATAAGGTGAAGGATCAGATGAGAAGGCAAGAAATGTGGAAAATGCATAAATACAGTTGCATGTACAGAAAACTCTTGGAACAAACCCATTTTGATCAGGATTAAATGCAGGAATGGTTAAGGAGACATGGATTTAAACCAAAAGACATAAGGTTAATATTGGCATCCCAAGATAATGGACTACATACAGATTGGTTTACAAAGTGAACTGGGAAAAACAAAAAATATAGGTTTTGTAAAGCAAAATTGGAAACAGTCACACATCTTGTTACTGGCTGTGATATACTAATGGCAGAATGAATGTATACTGAAAGGCATAATAATGTGGCAAGACTGTTGCATTTGGGATTGTGCAATTATAATATTGAAGTAGCTGTAAAACACTGGAAATATGAGAGACAAAGCATTATCGAAAATGATGAAGTTTGTATCACATGGAATCACCCATTAATAACATTTCAAAAAATAGATGTGAGAAAACCAGATACAGTAGTCTATGAAAAGAAGACAAAAGTAGCGTTGATCATTGAAATTGCTACGTCCAGTGACTACAGTGTCTTATGTACAAAAGTGAGACAAAATCATAAAATAGTAGGATTTGCAAGCAGAAATGAGGGCAATGTGGAGGAAGGATACCCAGGCAGTTCCAATAGTAGTGGGAGCAATGGGTCGTGTTAAAAAGAATTTACAGTCATACTTAGATACGTTACCAATACATGTAATTCCGTAAGAACTGCAGGAGGAGCCAGTACTAGGCACACTGCAGGTGCTGTGAAGAGAACTTCTGACCAACATCAAAGATTGAAACAATACTAATTTCATGAACTTTAATCATACTTTGACTTAGGAATGGGATCAATTCTAGCCATGGCATTACAAGCCCAAAAGACTTGGAGAAATTAAAAAAGGTACAGCAAGTTATTTCCACCCCAGGTTATTCTCCCCTTTCTGCCTGCCAAACATCAGCCTTCCCAATATGTCTCAAACTCATCTGTCATAAGCACAGGGGACCCTTCCTCACACAATGTGATAAGATGACCAGGGGAACATTGTGACCCAGATGGCACAGAAAATCTCCTATTCCCACCTTTTTCCCTACATCAGTCCATTTTAAGGGGGAGTGCTAATCTCCTACAGCCCTGAAGATCTTATTTCAGCCAAAACAGGGGTTGCTGGGTTGCAGGACAGACCCTAACTGACATGACACTTTCCCCTGACGGTCCTTCTTACTGGGAAAAGGCAATGAGGGCATCTTCTCTTTAAGCCCCATTTCCAAGGTAGCTGACACCACATCACCACGAGAGGCCTACAATGCTTTCCCTGTGCACATGCATGTTCCAGTGCATGCAGTTCTTATGAAAATTACCATCACCAGCTTGGTAGCACCAAGTTCATATACCCAGTTCTGGCCCATTCAATGCCACACAAGTCTTCACTTGCATGGTAGTAATCAGGCAGCCAAAACCACCTCTCCCTACGCACAGGATGAATAATCTGGCAGCAGCTGTTTAAGTTTACTATTTAAATTTTATTTCTCTCTTTTGTGATGTCTTTTCTTACTGGTTTTACTATCCTCTTACTTACATTAGTCTTCATTTTATAGGGACCACATTTTTGTCTATTACTGTTATGTAAGTATGCATTTATATCACGTTATCGAAAGATGAAAATACGAACGATATTTCATCGGCCCCTAAACATCTAAATATGAAAATATCGAACATTCAGAACATTAAATTTTTTCCCATGGAAAAAATTCACTGCTCCAAAACACATACACACAACACAAGCACATCAAACAAACAGCAACCACACACATACACTTAAATTCCTACATCTAACGCTACACTAAGCTAAACATACACTACTATCTACCAACTTACCTTAACCCAAACCCTAACCCTAAGGTCCGTCACTATCGTACACTCACCTAACCCGTGCCCTAACCCTAACTCACTTAAACTGCCCCTAAACCTAAAGTCTGTCACTATCACACACACGCCTAACCCAAGCCCTAACCCTAACACACTTAACCCGCCCCTAACCCTAACATACAAACAATTGCACACTTACCTGAACCCAACCCGTAACTTTCCACCACAGCGCTAAGAATAGCGAAGCCACAGAAACGGCCAACCGAATTCTTTCCCGAGGAAAGAATTTGCTGTTCTGCAGCTTAGCTATTCTTATCATTCGCTGAATAGTATTTGATATCAGAACATTCAAAGTTTTAATACTTCGATGTTCTGATATAGACCCGTAAGTATAGGTCTACTGCACTGCAGTCAATGCTTTATCCCTGTAAGCCACACAGATGGGCTCAGATTCAGCAAAAGCTGGCAAATATGGCAGGGAGGGAGAAGGCTTCCAGTAGCTACCATCCAGAGAGCAAGCTCTGGGTGCCTATGGCACAGCAAGACAGTTATCCAGGATATATGACAAACAAGCCCTGACTGAGATACTAACTTAGCATGTAATGGAGATTAATATAAATATATATATATATATATATATAAGATCTGGGCATCTCCTCCTGCATGGGTTCTTTATAGACTTGCTCTCCCCCTCCCAGTGAGATAATTATTTTGTTTACAAATAGGTTGCTCTTTATTTATTTTTTCTTTTTCTCACTTATTTTGCTTTTGCCGTACATCACAGCATTTGCAGAATGTTTTTTTCAGGGGTATAAAGTAAAGATAGAATGCCAAAAACTAAGTCTGGTTGCGAGAAATTATATAATGACCACCCTGACCCTTATTAGTGTTTTGAGCTCAAAGGGAAGTGAAGTATATGTGCCATCACAAGCTCAACAGCCTCTTCACATGTCTATGAGAAATTATCCTGCTCTAAACTGGTCCCATAGCATACAGGGACTATGATCCAGCCAATTCAATTATGGACAGTGGCAGAAGAATGAGTACGTGTCACCTACTCACCTCTCCTGGGGGAGGTTGAGGAACATGTCCTCATGTTCATGTCCCATTAATGAGCTTCCAATAGAGACTGATGACCTAGTGGGAGCCATTTGCTCAATGATGAGTAGGCCTAGCCAAATGATGGGCTACATGACTCGTACTTCATCAGACAAAACGTTTTTTTGGATTGACAGCTTTGGTTGGTCTTATGGTTTACTTGGAGAATGTGCAGCTCATATTTTAGGTGTTCATCAGTAGTCAATGTGGAGGACTAGTTAAATTAATGTGCCATCAGATGAGTGAAGGGTAAGCGTGATGAGCAGTGTTGATACTGGTTTAGGTGTGAAGAGCAAACATTTTGTTAGGACTAGGTTAGATTCCAGAAGCCAAGTTTTCACAGGTGTGAAAGAATGCTGAGTTACTTCTTTTAACTTCAGAGATAAGAGAGCTGAACAGATAATGGTGAAATCATATGTGTACTGGATAAGAGTGAAGTTGATTAGCATCATTAGCAGATTGTTGATGCAAACATTGAAGAAAAGTGGGATGAAGATAGATCCTTGAGGGACGGGGAAGAACATGGAGGAGGGTTGTAGCCAAGAGTTCTATGATGAAGGCAAGGTTTGAACCACAGGAAGGGTTTGTCTGATAAGCCTATCCTCAAGAGTCTATGAAGGAGAAGGGGGTACGGGACAGTATTGAAGGATTTAAAGATGTCACAGAATGCTGACAAGATTAAGTTTTCTGTTCCTAAGGGTATTTGCAGTGTTGAGAAATGAACAGAGAGTTGTGCTGGTGCTGTAAGGGGGCTGTTGTGGTTGAGAAAAAGAAGTTATGTCTTACCATAACATTCCATCTATATTGTTGATCCTCGTCCACTCATTACGTAAGGGTTACGGTTCCGATATCGGAACCGAGCCGGCCATATACCAAGCTCGCGCCAGCGATAAACTCTTGATCTAAGCAATCTCTTACCCATAATCCCCCTCTCCCTGTTACCTCAGATTGAGTTTGCAAGTCAGAAAAGGGTAGAAGCTATCTCTGGTCAAATGACCTAAAGAGAAGGATGGTGAGATCCACTAGAAGCCATAGGAGGGGGAAGGAGGGAGGGTCGTAATGAGTGGACGAGGATCAACAATACAGATGGAACGTTATGGTAAGACAACTTCTTTATCTGATATTGTTAATCCTCATCCACTTCCTTATGTATGGGACAGAGTCCCCAGCTATCTCTATTCCTGGGAGGCTTTCATAGAACCAAAAAATGCTCTTCCCCTGGTGGCCAAGTCCAACTTGTAATGATTGATAAAGGTATGAGGAGTGGTCCAAGTTGCAGTTGCACAGATGTCATGTAAAGAGGCTCTGGCATGGAAGGCAGCAGAAGTTGCCACTGACCTTGTTGAATGAGCCTTGATGGTAGTTGGCAAAGAAGTAATGTGTACCGAATAAATACGGGTCACAGTGTCTTAACCATCTAGCCAATGTGACCTTAGCAACAGCGCATCCTAATCTAGATCCAGAAAAAGCCAAAAATAACTGGTCTGATTTATGGAAAGATTTAGTCCTTTTCAAATAGAAACAGAGTTGTCTGTGTACATCTAGGGTATGTAGGCAGTACTCTCCCTCGTTAGAATGAGCAGGAAAAACACTGGCAATTCAATGGTCTGATTAATAGACATTTCAGAAATGACTTTTGGCAAGAAGGAAGGGTTAGTTCTTAAGGATACCCTGTCTGGATGAAAAATCAAGTATGGACTCTTTGTACATAGGGCCTGAAGCTCAGAGATACGTCTGGCAGAAGTAATAGCGACCAAAAACAAGGTCTTCCACGACAGATATTTGAGGTCGCATGAAGCAGCTGGTTCAAAAGGGGGCAATGTCAGAGCTTGAAGAACTAAAGATAAATCCCAAGGTTGAATAGGTTCCCTGAAAGGGGGTTTCAGATGATTCACACCCTTTATGAAGGCTTTACATAACTTGTGAGACATGAGGGAGGAGTCTTGGGCATTCTCGTGGAAATTAGAGATTGCAGCCAAATGTACTCTAATGGTAGATGCTGACAGCCCCGATTGAAAAAGGGCGGTTAGATATTAGAGTACCATCGACACTGGTGCTGAAAAGAGATCAATTTCCTTATCTTTCAGTCAACAGGTAAATCTTTTCCATTTGCCTAGATAAGTCACTCTAGTGGAGGGCTTATGAGATGCAATAAGAATGTCCCGTACTTGTGAGGGAAGATCATTTTGCCTAGCAATCAAGGGAATTGGAGGAGCCAAGCTGTGAGCTTCAGACTGTGCAGGTTGGGGTGAATCAGATTCTGCGGATGGGAGATCAACTCCGAGGTTGGATGAAGAATCCATGGTTGATCTAGCAGGTGAGGCCACAGAAAGGGGAACCAAATCTGACGAGGCCAATATGGAGCAATAAGGATCACTTTGCTCTTCAATCGGCAGGCTTTCTTTAGAAAGTGGAGAATGAGGGGAGTGGGTGGGAAGGCATAAAGAAGACCCGAGGGCCAATCGTGAACTAGAGCATCCCTGGGTGACTGTCCCGGAGGGGGAATCAGGGCAAAGTAGTTGCTGCATCTGAAGTTGGTCGGGGATGCAAAGCGGTCGCAGCACGGATGGCCCCAACGGTGGAAGATCTCTCCGCTGCTATGAGAGGATTCAGGGACCACTCATGAGGTTGAAGAATGCACCTGCTGAGTCTGTCTGCTATCAAGTTGGAACTCCCGGGAATGTGCGTTGCTAGAAGAAAGCGGTCGGTAGCCATCGTCCATCGACAGAGGGGGTAGGATTTGGTTCCACCCTGTTTTTTGATGTACCAGACTACTGCCATGTTGTCTGATTGTATCGTAATTGTCCCTGACGGCAGCAAGGGATGGAATGCCTGCAATGCCAGAAGTACTGCTCTCAGCTCTAAAACATTTATATACAGATGGGCCTCCACTTCAGACCAAGTGCCTTGGACTGTCTGACCCTGACATAGCCCTCCCCACCCCATCAGGGAAGCGTCCGTGGTCACTGTAGCCTTGGGCTGCTGAGGGGAGTAGGGGCGAGACCATTGTGATGGGTTGTGGTTCAAGCACCACTTTATATCTTGCTTGCATCTCTGAGTTATGTGAATCTTGGCTGAAAGGGGAAGCTGGAAAGGATACCATTGGGTGAGCAGTAGCCATTGTAGAAACCTCATGTGAAACCTGGCTAAGGGAACAATGGTGATGCAAGCTGCCATGGAGCCCAACAGCTGCAGGCTCGAGTGAGCTGTGGACATTTCCATTGAGAGAACTGATAACAGTTGCTGTCTGATTCTTGATATTCTGTGTTCCGGTATGGACGCTCTGCAAGTTTTTGAGTCCAAAATGACCCCTATGAATTCTGCGGACTGAGAAGGGGTGAGACTGGATTTCTGCCAGTTTATTGTTATGCCCAACTTTTCGGTAGTATTGACAGAGTATGCCAGGGCTTCCTCCAATAGGTGTCTGGTGGGGGCGGAGAGGAGCCAGTCGTCTAGATATGGAAAAACCTGAAAACCTTGAAGTCGCAGGTGAGCTGTGACAACTGCCATGCACTTTGTAAACACTCTGGGGGCTGTAGAGAGTCCAAAGGGCAGTACTCTGAACTGGCAATGACTGGCTCCCACACAGAAGTGCAGGAATCTTCTTGATGGTCTGTCCACCTTTATGTGGTAGTACGCATCCTGAAGATCTATCAAGCACATCCAATCGTCTTTTTCCAAGAGAGGAATGATGGACTGTATAGTGACCATCCGAAATTTTTACACACTCACAAATTTGTTTAGCACACTGAGATCCAAAATCGGTCTCCAGTCCCCGGTTTTCTTTGGCACCAAAAATAGTCTTGAGTAGAATTCGGATCCTATCTGGTCTGTTGGGACTACTTGGATGACTCTCTTATTTAGCAGCTTTGTAATCTCTAGAGCTGCTTCTTCCCTTTGACTGGGTGGAACATTGGGAAATCTTGATGGAGGGACAGGACAAAGTTCGAAGGGGATCTTGTAACCTCTGGTTATTATCCTTTGTACCCAAGAATCGTTGGTAATGGTTAGCCAGGCAGAAGGGTTCAAAGAGAAACATCCCCCAACCACTTCCAGAGGAAAGGAATTGGGCCGCTCTTCAGCAGCGCTGGTAGGATTGCCCGGAGAAGGAATCTCTGGAACCCTGATTACTTGGACCCCCTCTGCCCCGAAAGGGGAGTCTTCCGTGTGAGTTTCCCCCCTCTGCCCCTAGGGGAAAAATCGTCCTGTGCGTCACGGAAAGGATCCTGAGTTTTTCTGTACCACATCTTCCCGCTCTTTTGGTTTCTGGAGAAAGCACGTTGGGGGGAAGAATAATGGACACCTACAGCAGACAGGGTCTTACCGTCCTGTTCATACCTGGCCAATGTAGTTTTGACTTTGGGTCCAAACAAGGAAGAGGACTCAATGGGAACAATGAGAAAGAAGCCTTGAAGGGTTCTGCGAAATTACACAAGCGCATCCAGGCATGCCATCTCAAAACAATGCCTGAACTTGCTGCTCTAGCCGCTCCTTCTGATGCGTGGGACACCAAGCGCATGGAGGAATTCGAAATAGATTCAATAGTGGCCAGCTGAGAGGCCACTTTGTCACGGACCTCATCAGACACGGCACCTGCCAAAGTTTCAGAGAGCTCAGATACTAGGTCTCTTTGAAGCCTGGTGAAGTGTGCCATATAATTCAGGGACCTGATAGCAAAGGTTGCAGATGCAAAGGTACGCTTCCCTATGCTATCCAATGCCCTGGACTCTTTGTTGGGTGG